>NW_028279560.1:0-170098 GCF_059751315.1 Micrasema longulum | reverse complement strand
TCCATTCTTCGCGTAGCAAGAATACATATTTTTTGGTTTAAACATTCAGCATAATTAACGAAATTTAACTTTCTAAATCCGGTGTAAAAATGTCCATTTGATTATTACAAAAAATACAAGTTCATCATTTGTAAAAATAAGAGAGATATATTAAGTGTTGTGTCTTATGTCGACTAGTGTTAAGCACACAAGAGTTAAACACTTACTCTCAAAAATCAGAAGTTTGGTGTTTTGAGCGTGTGTGATATCAACAAATTTAATATTGTATAGGTATCTATATGAAAGTTCCCTGTTTAAAATATTACTTATAGTAAACTTGACATTTCTTCGGTTCGTTTTCATAATACGAGTATGTTCATTTTTCATACTACGATAAAAACAGTGAAAATGTGAAATATAATTATTAAGTTCAGATTTGGTAATAAATAACAATGAAAATTTTTAGATGAACTAGCTGACAGGCGTCTTACGCTTAAATCAGCTACGTTTACGGTGAGAGAAAAAGTTATTATACCTCTACGCAAACAGCGCACTAAATTCAGTTCAACGCGCATTTGCGGTCGCAGGCGCTATGACATGGAATTCTCTCACAGCAGAGGTGCGAGGCTGTGAGAGTGAAGTGATGTTTCGGAAAAATCTTAAAACCCAACTTGTTCTCTAAATCATTTAAATAAATCCGCAACATGTGATACAAAAATAAGTTGATTTAATGAAAGCTTCAATTAAATTATTTATTTTTAAAATCTCTATGTAAAGCGCCCTTGGGGTATAATGTAACGAAAATGGCGCTATATAAGTTATACATAATAATAATAATAATAATAAAGAAAAAACAAACATTTCTTCCATTTTCATCGACGTCCATTTTAAGTCAGATAATTTGACCACTTTAAAAGTTGAATAAAGTTCATATCTGTATTCTGAATCCACAATATGCTTGTTAATACAGACGCATATGTTTTTAAGGTTACACATTATTATACGAGACCCTTCTAAAAACAATACATCGTGGGCGAACAACAATGTACTGGATCGTACAAAACATACTGTAGGTCGTAAGTGCACATATGCGTACATTCTCATGTCTAATACCACAATATAATGTTATATGGGCGAATACCTACACGGAGTCATTGTGTCTTCCACCTACCTACACGGAGAATAGACCAAATAACTGTGTATATTAATGAAGTGCCACTAAACACAAACTAACGGATTCCAAATATTATACCATCATCATCGTAATTTCCCTATTTACACCCAGTGATGTATAGGGCATGAAATTGGTGCTTCAATTGCAGCGTATCTAGTTCATTTTTGTATTGGGTGTTAAAAAAAAAGATTTTAGACACCTTAAGCAGTGGCGGCTTTCCCTTATGTCCATTGGGTCAATGATTTCCCAAAATTTGCAACCAATTTCAACAGTTTACTTGAAATACACCATAAAAAAGTTAATAATATGATGCAATTAGGTTATTCGATATTTTTTTAAATCATCATTCATTCAAATATATAAGAACGTATTAATCTTCAAGTTTTTAAAGATATTATGTAGAATACTATTAAAGCTCGTGCGCCGTCAAATATTCATGTTATGTCGAATGTCATTTTTGTAACTGTTCCAAAGCTAATGTCTTATCTCTAGATTTTCTCATAAGAAAGAAAGGGATGAAACGTCCCGTGCGTACATGAACATCGGAACATTTCGCTCAAAATTAGTAAGAACGCGAGCATTGTCCCGGTAAAGATAACAATATGAAACAAGGAAAATAAGAATAAGATTGATAATAGTAATATGACATTGGCATTAGTCTAGAAAAGATACGATATTAAATGTATTCCTATGTATTTTATATAACTATAATTAAAAAAGACGAATTTCTAATGGAAAGGATTAGCATAAGTTTTTATTTTCTCGTTCCTTTTTACAAAATTGAAATGTGCAAATCGACAATAAATCCACAAATTTTGAATATTCAGTGACCAGTTTCATTGCTTTCGTGACATCTTCGAGACTGGTCAAACTGTCTGTGAGATTGGCCAATCTTAAATGTTGTGTATTAATAATAAATCATTTTATAAATTATCTAATTACGGATCACAAGCTTTGTAAATGCGTAGACTTCCATGTAATGAGCATCATCATTTGATAAAGAAAGAGTAAGGGATACGTTTTTTTAAAAGTATACGGGTATTTGTTTAAATAAAATATAAAAATTACATCTAAAATTACATTGAGTTATATTATTCACCATCATAATTCCCTTTCCAAACCTAATGGTGCTAAGAGCGTTTCATTGGTACTCCAAATTTGGCGTATCTAGATCATTTTCGTTATATTTAAGGTCATTAGTCTCACGTTTCAGGCGCCCAGAAATAATGAAATATTGCAGAGTAGAACCACCTTTAAAACCGATATTTTACATGCTTAGTGTTATAAAAAAATCTCTCGAACTTAAACGTGGTAGACAAACGCGCCAACTACTGCACTACATTCGATTTATTTCAACTCGAGTTTTGACCAGAGAGGGGCCATCGATTCAAAAACGCTCGTCTTAGGTTCTGTTTTCTATTTCAAACACAGAACCGAACTTTTCATCTGCCTATACACATAATGAGTATTATAACAACATCACGATACTTAAATCGATATTCTTGAAGTCTGTATACAGACTTTAAATAAGAGTAGGTATTTATTTATCGATTTTTGTATAAAAAAGTAAAGCACACTTTGATTATTTTGCGAATTTTTCGAATAATTTGGATTAAAAAAAATTTTTTTTTTTTTAATCCGTTATGGTAATAGATCATTTCAAGGACTATTTTTAGCTCAAATAAATCAACTTTGCGAATTACCAAAATCATACATGTGCCCTTATTACAATGGGAAGTTAACATTTATCTTCAATTTTATCTACAAATAAAAATTTTGTTTTCTCTATGAAAAGCAGAATATGCATACATTTTATTCGTCTAAACATGTTTAATTATAAGTTACCGACAAAAATACTTTAAATGTTCATGAAAATGTACTCATTACCATCCGCAAATATCGGTTTTTCTTTATAGACAGTCGAATATAACTTTGTTCACTTCCCATTGTAATCGGAGCCCTGGATCGTATTACTTACTTTAGGGTACTTGAACTTACGAGTATTTTAGTGAAAATGAAAACCCTGAAAACCCCCAATTGTGCCGACTTATATATTGTCAACTCTATCTGTTTACTCAAGGAAAGACTATCGTAGAAGGAGCTTGCCAGGATATGTGGATATGTAGATGCTGTAGTTATGTTGTAGCTGCCAATCAACACACCTACACCTCTTACTCCATATTGATTGATACCAAAAAATGCGATATCACATAAAAAACGCATAATTAATACTTATCTTCATATTTATCGGCGTTGATTATTATTAGTTTACATTATTAGTTTACATTTTTAATAAAATTTTGTAAAGTATAAATAAAGAGTTATAATTACATCTTTATATATCAATGCTCTTGCATTGTCAAAGTAGAACACCAAAAATAGCGACAGGATCAGATAAAAACCCTCTAAATAAACACTAACATACGAGTACCTATATATTTAATTAAAGAATAACAGAGCAAGTGAGCATTTTTAAAAATAAAATATGGAATTAAAGGCGTTTACAGAGCTTACGACCTATCAGTGACTGATTGAGGAAGCCACCACTATCTAGGGAGAGAAATTTCGTATTTTGTTAAAAAATATTTGGACAAAATCAAGGCATTGTATTATTGTAATATTAATTTAAAAAAATACATAAACAAAAGTGTATATTTCAATAAAATTTAAGTAAGAAAAATACTTAAGTTTTAAGAAAAAATATAGGGGTTTAATATGATCATTTTTATCACGTTTTAATGAGATAAATACATTTTTTAGAGTTTAGGCAGTTAATTTTGCTGATGATTATTATCACCAATTAATTAAATTTTCCTTTTATTGCCTTAAAATATCTGTAAAGTCGGCCGACGGCGTTTATTTCAAGTCTTTCGCTACCAAAACTCAAAGTTCGATGTTTACATTCTTCGCATTGTTGGAAACTTGGATCTTGTTCGCCGGTTTCTTCCGTTCGCTGCGGGTAAACTAAATTCGGCCAGCGTAATGAGTAGCGGTGGCACAGTGGTGAAGACACCGCAAGAGTTGGGTCTCGAAGGGAGCCGGGGAGGTATTTCCAACTAGTAAATGTAGAGAAACACCCTGGAAAGTGAACCGACATGAGAACGGGGAAGACGGAGAAGTGTAGAATTCCACAAGGGAGTAAAACCCCGACCCCCCAAACCGTGCGGTGAAACTTATCTCATTATTCACGGCGAGTAGCGCTGAGTAATTTTGATATATTACAATTACGTAGGTATTGTAACTTATACAGTTAGTAGGCAGGGAATAATAAGCTGTTATAAGATGGAAATTTTAAAATTTACGGACAGTTTTTTCCGCCTCCCGAACCTCTTTTTAGCTTTCTCTACCCCAACGACGAGGTGTGTTATTATATTTTGTGCGCATATGGCCATTATTTACGTAACTTGTGAAGCTTATACATTTGTGATGAAAAATTCTAGAATCTGTAAAGTTTCGGTTTTCTGAGTGAACTAGAGTTTTGGTTTTTCATTAATTTCACTGAATTAAATTGAAGAACTGTGTAGTGCGTAAACAATGAAAACTTTCCGCGAAAGAGGATGTTTGAAATTAAGATTTACTGTTTTACTTTGGTTTAATTTCCGTAGATAACAACAGCTATACCAAGTTAGTAATATTTTTTGAAATAAATAAATGGTATCTTAAAAGTATATCTTATCGTCAATGTAAAATCGCCATTTTCAATCAATTATTTATTTTATTGACTAGTGATTGTTTCAATAATACACGTCACTTATATACTCGAGTATTAACTCCAGATAAACGAACTCCAGATAATTTTTCGGTTTTATAAAACCAGTTATTTTCAATAGTAGGTAATTTGAAAATCCTCATTAACATTAAAGTAGTCGGTGATAACAATTGCGGATAACGAATCCGGTAGAGGTAAATTTTAAATTACAATTTTAATAAAAACACAATTGCAATGTTCATTATAAATCGAATAATATTTTGATATTAATCTTCAATAAATATAACAATTTTAAGATGAATAGATGTACCTTATTAGTATTTTTGGCAATTAAATATAAATATAATATTAAATGAACATTGGTAGGTCTGGTCTATTAAATAATAGAATGATTCGCCTACATGCATATTAAACGTGGGGGCGAGACATTTTTGGAATTTTTAAGTTCAGTCATACCACTCCAGTACTTTGGGAATTACACTGGCTATGTTTTCCACAGTTGGTGGAATAAACAATATGCTGGGTTATGTTTAAGTCACTGCACAATTTTGCTCCGAAAAATCTAAAATTACTAAGAATTCCGGTTGAACTACCTGACCGACTTCTTACGCTTAGATGAGGTACATCTACGGCGATAGGAAAAGTTATAGCTGTACGCAACCTGCGCAATAAATTCAGTGAACGCTCATTTGCGGTCGCGGGTTCTATAGCATGGAATGTTCTCCCAGCAGAAGTGCGAAACTGTGAGAGCGAAGTGATATTTCGAAAAAAAACCTCAAACCCACCCGTTCTTTCAATTATTTGAATAAATCCGTAATATGTGGTACTAAAAAAAATATTTTAGTTTAATAATAAATTAAAATCAATATCAATAGAATCACTTTGTTTAGCGCCCTTGAAGTATTATAATCGTATTACGAAAAGGGCACTTTATACGTTATCCATAATTATTACTTGTACATAGCAATAAAAATCGGCAAAACGTGCATTAACAATAAAAGTAAGAAAGTATTGAGCCCGTAATAAATCAGGAATTTTGGTAACCGTCGTTTGGTTCAAACTTTTGTTTAGTTTCTAAAAATCGCATCACTATAAAAACTCTTGTGTGGCTGTGATGTCACTAGTCTAGAATTAATATATTTATCTTATTTATTTAAATTATGAAGTTACATTTTTTGTAATCTTCAAATGAAAATTTTCACTCCGGATTCGGAACGTAAAATTTGTATTACTTTGCTGAATTTTACAATACAAAAAATATTTATCCTCGCTACGCGAAGAACAAATGTGACGCGTGACGCCAACACAGCAATACATCTGTAAAAGAGAGAGCACAAAGATAGAACTAATAATAAAAAAGACAGAGACACTGTTCTGTGGCCGGTATATGTGTGAAACAGATTCAGTCAATTACTGGCAGTTATGGAGGACGCACGTATGTAAGATGATCGGCGTATTTATGATTTTTAATTATGGAAATAAAATTATAAACAGTATGTTTCTATTTTTTTTTCAAATATCGGAACTATAGAATATTCCGTCTTTTTTTGTGATAATCCGATGTTACATCACCGCGCGCAAATGAATTATTAACCATTGTTTTTCAAGAGTTAATAGCAAATTAAAGAACATACCCTCAGTACGAAGTAGATAGTAGATGAAATATTCATTTTGGCCAAAGCAACAATTGAAACAAAAAAGGGGGTCTTCAGATTAGTAGGAGCCGCAGAATTACATTTCTTAATGCTCCTTCGTACCACTAATGACTCCACAAAAATCTTTGCCCAACATCTGGTAATGGTCCAAGGGCGAAAGCAGTAAATTACAAAATGGTCGAATGGCGTAATGAGTGGAAGTAGCAACGGGCTACTGAATTAGACGGAATTTCTTAATATTTCCAAGATATTCTCTTTGTGGAGGAAGAAACGAGAAGCGAGCTACCGGCAGACGGAATTTATTACAGAATAAAAAGAATGTTATTGTTGAAATAAGAGAAATAGACCCGAGCTTCCTCGGAAACACATCGTGAATATCCGATGGAGAGAATGGTAGAAACACTTTTTGGGATTTGTTTTGTGCATGTTTCATGATTCGCCTAATGTGAAGGAGTCCTGCGCGGGAACATTAAAATAATACATACAACTGATATATATTTATTTAAAATGGTCATTCATAATAACGAGAACACAATTATATATTTTATTTTTTAATAAAAAAAATAGCACGGAAAATGTGTACTCGAAATAAATATATTTATTTATTTTTTATTTATGCTTTATTTAGTTAGTTCATTACATTTTAAGAGCTAATATAAACTTTAAATAACTTTAGTTTTTTCTTATCAAAATTTTTCAACAACAATTGTTTTCAAATTAATTTTAAATATTTCAATCTTTTATATCTCCTTTTTTTTAAGTAATTCATTTTACAGCTTCAATCCCTCATACAATGAGTTTTGAGATTCTATTTTTCTCCTCATTGGTAATCTTATATTTTTACTTTCCCCTGTTTCACATGTATGACATTGTTGGTTAAATTTTATTATTGTTAAAAGTTTGGTGAGGTGTCCAAAATAAAACACTTTCATTGGATTTAAACCTTTTTTTTTTAAGATATGTGACCAGAAACACAAAAATAATCATAACAATTAAAAAACAAATATAAGGCACATCAAAATGTTTAACAGTAAACTCAATCATTCGGAAAAAAAACGGTATCATACTAACTTCATAGACAAAGTTAGCTTACATACTAACAATAATTGCTGTTTTATGATATAGGTGCATAATAGTGTTGATAATTCATGGTACAAGTATTGATAATTTTTATGTAGACCAAATAACTAACTTTTTTTTTTTTAAATATAGAATTCTACCAATTATCAGCATATACAATAAATGACAATCGTATTTGTCTCTAATATGTTTTATATGCATTTTTTCCATACATTATATGATGCAACCAAAGTTATCATAATACAAATAATGCTAGTCAATTCAACCCTTCGGGTACCGTGTAATCGGCCATCCGGGCCCCTTTTTACACACCCTACGGGCCTCAATTGATTAGGATCTTAAAAGCGTCGGGCCGTTTTTTTTCTGTTTGGAGAAGTCTAAATGTAGTAAAGATGAATCTCTCACTCAAAATAATGCAACCATAACCACACAAAATGTACAGATATATTAAATATCTACGCCAAAAGTTTGGTTAGTAGACGATTAAAATTGACAAGAGATAAATATGTAATTAAAAATAATAACAGTCAGCTATCGTCGACTGTTACATAATAGTAAACTCAACTCTTCGGGCCTTAATAAGTCAGCTCTACGAGCCTTAAAAAATCTGTCCTCGGGAAAATCGGGCCTCAATTCAGCTGTCAGGTGAACACGGAAAAACATTTGTGAACCTATTATGAGTTGTAACTTTGTAAGCTCAAATTTTATCAGTGCACAACACTTTCGTATACTCGCATTTTCAGTTAAAATGTGTAGATACTCTGTGTACTAAGGAAGCAAGATGTTAATAAAAAAATACTTCATACTCACGATTTAAATTTAGTAAAATATTAAAATGATAAATAAAAAAACGAGTGTTCGTAAAATGAATCACCAAATTTTTTAAATTTTCTTAGACAACCTTCATTTTTGGCAATATTATTTTTAAGAAACTTTGACGCATTTGTCTTTTCAAGAAAAAAACCCGATAATTCATTCGTGTAAAGAAAGACATTTTATTATATACTTCATCACCATTCCCTTTCCATACCTAATGATGCATAGGGCACTGCATTGGTACACCAATTGCAGCGCATCTTGATCATTTTTAGGTAAGGTTAGATGATCAGACTTACGCTTCAAGTACCAGTTCAGGGACTATGAAATATTCTAGTGTAAAAACACAATTTTTAATAAATATTTTATATCAATCATGTCGATTAGATATGTACTTACTTTTGCAAAAATATAAAACTCGAATACTTGCCGATGTGTAGAATATTATTCATTCACTTCTTTTTTGATGGCACTACAGCCCAAATCGAGCATGGGTCTCCTTCAACTTTTGCCTACACAACTCCGCCTGTCCTTAGCAGCCATTTTCCAATTTGTAACTTGTAGAAGCTAGGCTGCATCTTTTTTACTTCATTCTCTCACCTCAGTCATTCACTCCCGAAAGATAATATTATGATGTGTAACTATAAATACAACTATAAATATATACGTAGTTTTATAATTACCTATAATTAAAATGCAGTTCGACCAAGAAATATCGGTGGAATATCTTAATCTAAGTTGCTGAGGTTTGGAGCTCCTACCCCAGTTGGATATTGACAGAAGACATGAAGTTTGATGTTTATTTATTACAAGGCGAATAAATAATGAATTATATCGGACGAGTGTTACGACGATTAGGAGTTAAAGTAACTGTACTTGAACTACATGCTGGAACTGAGTGACTTCGTCGAGCTGGACCTACTGACTGAACTGAAATTGTTGGGCTGACAGACGTTGACTGCTTCTTGTGGTCTCTTTATAGACCACGTTCCCTTGTTGTTCATTTTTTCATAACAGGGACAATGTGAATGTACTGCAGAACGATGCTACCGATTTTATTTGCAATACTGTTAGAGTTGCATTATATGTTGTACTGGATTCTATAGAAAATGATGACATTGTTTTCTTCAGGTGAAACGTTTTAGCACCATGTGTCATCGATTATAGACTATGAACCCTACACATATTAAAACATCAAAATAACTGCTAAAATAGGAAATGTCTTTTTTTATGTTTATACAGCGGAACTATGGAACAATTATACGCAAGCAGCATGGAATATATTAGGAATCACGTATAATTATTCACACAGGCAATTATTCGGACTGCCTAGGTACTGCAGTGCCTCCGAAATGTTCATAGCTGGACGGGTAAAAACCTTCGCTGCCCCACTACGCCAAAGAGCCTGGAGCCTATGGGAACGCCTGAAAAGCTCCAATAACGCGCTTCTCCAAGCCACTACAGGGTGGGTCCATTCACCCTTGTTCAAACGATGGCGTGTTGAGACCACCATAAGTGCTTCAAATATAAAATTTTGCTTTATGTAGTAAAATTGGCTCTGCCAAAATGGAATAAAAAAATAGTTCAAAAAATATTCCGAACCACTGCAGTGTGCTGTTTGCAAACAGAATACGAACTCTGCAATGAATCATCCCGAGGATAATTATAAATATTTATGATTGTTTTGCGCCATCGATTTTATTTCCACCGAAAGCTCCTTTATACAAGGAATGCATTGTTACTTCCATTGTAACTTTGTATGTAACAAAGTAAATAAACAATGTTAGTAAGCATACCTGTAATAAAGATGTTGTTACAGATAATTGAGTACGTCAGTATCATATTCTCGATGAAAATCTCATTTTTAAAAGCGAAGAAAGAATAGCGAATCAACAAATCCAAGATAATGGTATGTGTAATCATGTAGGAGTAGTGACCGACCCAAAAAAGATTTTCAGCCGAAAGCAAAACTTATTTAAATAAGTTTAAGGTCGCTGATAAAATATTTACAATATTTAAAGTATTAACATTTTGGTAAAATATTTTACTAAATTAACAATTTACAACGGGGATAGAGAACATTATGTCGTTCATCTTTCAAAAGGGCGTATCTCGTTTTTTGACGAAATTAAGTGATGAATATTTTATATAAAATTAAGTTATATTTATGAAATAAATAGGCATCACACTGTCTTAAAATATTATTTTTTTTAAATACAGTATGCCTTTTTTTTTCAAAACGAAAATTTTCCGAACAAATTTTTAAAAAGTCGTCTCAAAAATCAACAAATTTGAGATACGCCTTTTTGAAAGATGGACGACGATTTTAGAGAAGGAAATATGGAAATCTAGGCATTTACGGGGTTTATTACCTGTCATTAGATAAATGAATACATATGTGTTTATAACCACTCACCGAATTGTCTACGCCTACCGGTTGCGAGACGTGCCCGTCTCTTCGTCAGGACATCAATTAAACAAAAATGCACAATCAAACAACCTTTCAACATAGTCCATTATGCGGTGTTCCGTTGTAATGGGCACTCTCATCCCTTCCTCCTCTTTTTCAACTCTTTCTCCCACAACAAAAGATATTTTCATAACCTTATCAGTGCATATACGGTTTGCTTATTAAAATGCATGTCGTGTTGGCTTTATATTTTCGTGCAACAACAGTGGAGAAGGTGTATAGTGGGTTTCGCATATTGGTTTAGTTAATATTTTATAATATTTAGTAAGTAAAGTCACTTTAAAATGCCGAAAATGAGACGTTGTTATTGTTGAAATATTTTCCATCTGTTTTTTAGATTTTAGTATTACAGTAAAATCTGCATCTTGTGCCTTTTATTTCCTAAGTAGGTGTTATTTTTAAGACATTTAACTTTAGCGTTTTTGTTACAGGTATGTTCCTGGTACTTCAATGGATTACAATGCATTCGCAAACATACATAAATCTGCAAAAGGTTGGTTATAATTTAAAGATATTTATTTTAAGATATCGTAGGTTTTTTTAACTATATATAAGACAATAGAGAAATACCACACACTACGAATATCGTAGTATGTGAAATTTAGAATATGATTTAGAATAATTAATTGTATTTTCAAATTCAATACGGATATTGTGGAGAAGTATTTGGAAACAATTTTTTAAAAATATGTTCTATTTAAGCGATTTTTTATTTAAATTTAAACGATCTCACGCAATGTTTAAAATTTAACCTTATTGTGGCGTATTAGGGGCCTGGCCAACGCAACGAATTTTTTTTTGCCTGAATTCAAAACTGTGAATTAAAAAATTTTTTTAGGCTGCCAACAAATACATTTTAAAAATATTTTATTAGTCAACAGTATTTCAGAGGCTTTTATTTATTGAAAAATGTTTTAAAAAACACATTTTCCTATTCTAGACCCTGTAACTACTGTTTTCATAAAAGGGCGCGTATATTTTTTTTCAAATAAGTAATTCATTAATTTTTTGAAAAACTATTCATAATGATCTTTTCCCTGTTGTTTGAAACGCATAAAAACAAGATTAATTTTTGTTGACTTAAATACCCGTTTATCAAATCGTCACATAAATTTTGTTAGAAATATTTGTTTTTTTTTTCCTGTAAATAAATCAACTATCAGAATATCGAAAGAAAAACGTGTTCACTTTTTTTTTCCTGAATAACTGATAAAATTTCAAATCATAAAAAAATATTTCACAATAATTCCTTGATTAGTTTGAAATCAACGTTAATTATTGCATGTAATGAGATCAGTTGGTATTTTAATGCCGACAAGACTATCTTTCCTTTGTCAGTTCATCTTGATGACAAGTCTTGCAGACTTGACTACAAACTCAAGACTGGAGAACCAATCCTACTCCACCTTCCTCTCATCAATCAGGGGTTTCCTTCTCCCGGTGACAGGAGCTCCCAAATCAGGGCCGGAATTCAAAAGACATACTGATAATTATTTTTTGCCATAAAACACAACTGCATTTATGGAGTTTAAGTAAGCTAGATAAGCAAACTGAATTTTTATCCAAGCCACCTGCAAGTTATAGGGTAATATTTGTTGTAGAATTAAAGTTATTTTTTTAAAGCTACAGAAAATTCATAGCTAGTTAGAACCAAAAGTATTATTTTTATTCTATATAAAAAAAAATGTTTATTACTCTTCTCCATCTCATATTTTTTAACGTATAGCCACATTTTCTTTACGTGTATTGAATTTTGTTTAATTTTTTTCAAGGTTAAAAGTAATTTTTATTTATTCTTGTAAAGATACATATTACTAAAAAAAAATAATAACGTATCCCTAACTCTACAAGACCAAGAGCCTTATGTTGAGTTGGTGTACAACAATATAGAAAGTGGAAGCATGCATATTATTAAAGAATACAATACTTTATCAACGAATGATGGAATCATACGAGAGTGCAAATCTGAGTCAGGTATAATTGACAAGATTAAGAAAGGGATACTGAGATGGTTTGGTCATGTTGAATAAATGTATGGCAAGAAGGAACGGTAACGTTGGACGAGGACGACCAAGGAAGACTTGGCATGATTAGATAAACCAAAATCTTAAGTCTGGTCATGTCAAAAGCAGACACAACCAAAGGGCATGTTAGACAATATTTACAAATGTGAAAGAAGCTAGGAATGTATGGACGCTAGGAATGTAGGAAAGACATATGCATCGATCCATCCTCTCTGCCTACCCTTGCGGAGAAATGCCGTGATGGTGGTAGTATTAGTAGTAGTAATTGACGATAATAATATTATGTTATCAAATTGACGATTTCCTTGTAGAATTACAACATAAATTACGGAAAAAATTAATTTTAGGCCGCATGGTTTACTAGACGGGTTGCTCACAGCAAGAAATAAATACTATTTTTCTCAAGCTTGGGTAAAATGTATTCTTACGTGTAATATTGAGAGTCTTCACCGGAAGTAATGCGAAAATATATAATAATACAAATAAAAAAGTGTAAGTCATACATTTCTAATTTCCAAGCTTTTGGGAAACTGTTTTGCTATAATCAAAATTACTTACTGGTTTTGTAAATTTTTATCTATCACAATATAATAAAAATATAACGAATTTGTTGAAACCACTTTTTTTTACCGGCCGTTTATAAAGGCCACACAAGCTTCTTTATAAAGGTATACTTCACTAATGAATTCTATCTAATTTTATTTTTTACACTGACAACTAAATATTTATTTATAAGACAAGTGTTTTTGTCATTTTTACAGTCTGTTATTATAGTCAGGTTTAAAACAAGATTGTTTTGTATCTATTTTATTATAATGAATGAACACAAAATTAGTACTTCAAATATGAACAATATTTTGAGTTTGTCCAAATTTTAGGAGACAAGGACTGGATTCAACTCCCTGGAGAGCTGTTTATATTAACATATTACAACAGAGATAAAGAACATTTAAGAGAAGGTAAAATAGAAGTCTAGGCATCTACAGGGCTTATGACCTGTCAATGGCTGGTTTAAGTGGCCACTTTACGCACTGTGTAACATTCACCATTCTGCCCATATTTACAAATCTATATTCCTTCAATTCTTTCATCTGTTGATGTTTGTGAAGTTAAAGAGCTGAAACCTTTATTTATGCGGGTGAGATTCATCTAATTGAATTATTTCACCTACATACTAGGCAACGTCTGAAAATATATTTTTTTTAATTTCTACACTTCTTCATGGACCAGGTGGATTTATCGATGGATAAATATAATTGAAGGAATAAATATGTTAAAATATGGACAGAATGGTGAATGTCAATCTTTCATCTGTTGATAAATCCACCTGGTCCATGAAGAAATATAGAAATTGAAAAAATATCATTCTCAGGCGTTGCCTAGTATGTACGTGAAATAATTCGATTAGATGAATCTCCCCCGCATAAATAAAGGTTTCAGCTCTTTAACTTCACAAACATCAACAGATAAAAGAATTGAAGGAATATAGATGTTCAAATATGGGCAGAATGGTGAATCAGTGTGTAAAGTGGCCATTTAAACTAGCCATTGACAGGTCATCAGCCCTGTAGATGCCTAGACTTATATATTACCTTCTGTTAAATGTTCTCCATCTCTGTTGTAATATGTTAACTTCAAATATGAATTTAACATTTTATGTATCAATTTCATGACACTGGTTGTCTTTAGTTGTACAGTTCTACATTTAAATGTGATGAAAATAAGTTGATTTACCCTACGGGAAAAACGAAAAAAACGTAATTATTATTCAAGGGTTTGATTTGCAAAAGGTATCAGAATAATGTGAATCTTGATTCCTTTGATAAGCCCGAAATTGTATCGTAAAAGGCCAACTCATTCTTCAACCAAAACCAAATAGTCTTGTCTTCTTCGTTCCCTCCGTCAAATCTCAAATCCTTCCTTTTTTATGCGCTCCGGCTCGAACTCTTATTATGCTGAAATTCCAATCAGTACATTCAAAATCTAGAAGGGCTCTTTCCTTTGACAATCGGTGCATGGTGCATTTTTCGAGACGCGAAGTTGAATTCCTTTGAAAAGCTTTGACGCTCTTTCATTGTTATCCGCTTCTGGTGAAAACTATAATTAAACTGATGGATTTTAATTGGTAGAGCGTGCATCATTTTAATTATGAGGAATTTTCGATGGTTCGAAAGAGGAAAAAACATAAAAATAAATCAACAATATTTTGAGTTTGTCCAAATTTTTGTAGACAAGGACTGGATTCAACTCCCTGGGGAGCTGTTTATATTAACATTTTACAACAGAGATGAAGAACATTTAAGAGAAGGTAATATAGAAGTCCAGGCATCTACAGGGCTTATGACCTGTCAATGGCTGGTTTAAGTGGCCACTTTACACACTGTGTATTCACCATTCTGCCTTTATTTGAACATCTATATTCTTTCAATTCTTTCATCTGTTGATGTCTCTAAAGTTTGGGAAGTTAAAGAGACATCAACAGATGAAAGAATTGAAAGAATATAGATGTTCAAATATAGGCAGATTGGTGAATGTTACACAGTGTGTAAAGTGGCCACTTAAACCAGCCATTGACAGGTCATAAGCCCTGTAGATGCCTGGACTTCTAAATTACCTTCTCTTAAATGTTCTTCATCTCTGTTGTAAAATGTTAATAAATATAGATGCAGAAATTTTTTGCTACAAAGCGTCATTTATGTTACTACAAAATATATGTTATATGTATCGAGTTAATAATGATGAAATTTTATTCTCTGGGTTCAAAACAGTATGTAAATTTATTTATTTATTCTTATTTCACAATTTATGTATATTTTTTTTTACATGAAAGATGATTTTCCCTTATCCATTTCACATAATTTTGAAACATGCGTTATTAAACATAATAAAATCATATAAAACTCACAAACAAAAACAAATCAAATTAAAACATTTTACTACCTACTTGGTCTGATCCACTCATCAATCCGTGCGCAACTCACCTCCATTACCCATTTCTTAATAGCAATTTTATAATGATAGTACTACTTATTAATATTGTCCTTCTGGACAATGGAAGTAAGTTGTACACTTTAATGGAGAAGTAGACCATTCCTCTTTGACAGAAAGTTATGTTTTATTTAATAGGAGGTAATTAATAATTTTAGTATGTAAACAATACACTAGACACATCCCTTAATTTTTTTATTATGAAATTACAGTCGAACTTGGTTATAACGATTACGGAAATAGCGAGATCTCGAATGTAACGAGGAAACATTTCTGTTTGAAAATAGAAATCAAACAATGGAAAGACCATCACATTCTCTTACTACTTATAAATTTGAACCGGGTTGTGGTCCCGTGGTAGTATTGTGGACTCACAGGCCAAAGGTTCGAGGTTCAAATCCCACTCTACAGCAACTCGATTCTCATTTTTCCAGCATAAGTTATTTACGACTTTTAGGAAATGGTCTGAAAATTCAATATTTTAGTAATATAATGAAGTAGTAACGAGGTATTACGACGAGGTAGTAACCTCAAAACTGGTCGAAATAAAGTGGTTTATACAAATTTATAAACATATAAGTATAAAAAAAAAATACAAAATAGAATTATTAAATATATCAACTATTCATTAGCCACTGCAAAACGGTATTATAAAATAAAAAGTAATGTAATTTTGTCAACAACCTTTTTAATATTGCAAAAAAATAAAGTTTTGGAAAGATTTTATTAAATGTTAAATGTTACCTACAGATACATATTACCCATAACTATGGTAGAAATGTAAATATTCATAATATTATAAAACAATATTTTCAGTTAATTATCTGATTTATATGCTATTAGATTATTTGAATTTTTATTGCGTTTATATATTTTTTTTTATTGATTATGGCAGAAACGTTAGATCCAATATTATTTAGATTATCACGTCCTAAACTTATAAGACGCATTGGGCTATTCCAAAATACACTTTGATATTTATATACTAAAGATTATCTTGCGCTCTCAAACAAATATTATCTTGAATCTTTATGAAGATACTTTTAAACCTTTATTACATGCATAAATATTTATATAACATGTAGATATGAGAATTATTATTCTACTGCACGTTTTCAAGATGCAATTCAGAATATTCAAATTAGGTATTTTATTCCAATTTAAATATGGCTATAAATCTTATAGCGGACATCTTATTTAAATGAAGTAATCATTTGATTCTCTTGTAATTTTTGGCAGATGTTGCAAAGAAAAAAACTTTCGCGTTTTTAACATTGAAATTGGTTTTCTTCAGGCATCACTTTGGTTTATATTATTAAAAACTGTATATCTTGTTGTAAGACATAACATTTTTTTTTTAAATAAAAATTTTCAAGCAAATTGAGGTCTTGTAAATATTTTGTAAAATACTTTGTTGCATAAAAATGGATGATCAAAACATATACTGTATTTTGTATCCAGTTGAAATTACATGATGGTGTCAAATGAAATAATGAAAACGCATAATTTGTGTGGAATTTTTAGCTAAAAACTATATTTTTTAGTTGTATGTTGCTATTTTTTCATTCGTAACTAAAAATTTCTGAATAGGTTATATGCAAATAAAATATTTAGTTACTTATGATAAAAAATCTCAAAAGTGAAGCTTCAAAAAGCTCAAGTTAAATAAATAACTGCAAATGAAAATGAAGAGTTATTTTATTTGACTTTTTTCATGGAGAACGTTTTAGAAAAGGTAATAATATACGGGAAGTCTAGGTTGAGACAAAGGTTGAGACCTATCATTGGCTGGTTCAAGTGGGCACTTAATACAATATGTAACATTCGCCATTCGCCATTCGCCGTTTGAATATCAGTATTCTTTCAATTAAAAAATCAACAGTTATAGGAATAATGGATGTTAACAGGCAGAATTCTATATGTTACACAGTGTGAAAAGTAACCTCTTAAAGTGGCCAGTGACAGGTCATACAAAATACTGTTTTATAAAACGTAATATGTCCGTTTTGACGAACACTTTACAATTGATATACTCGTATGCAATAAGAGATGTACTAAAATGCTGTCGAAAAAATTGAAAATAAATAAATAATTATATTATAAAGTACATCAAGTGATTTTTTTTTCTTTTTACATTGACTTGTTTGGTGCAAACGGCCCTTCAAAGGTTAACACGGATAAGTGTTATTAATTACATTTTTTTTTTTAAATTTCCGAAATTTTATCAGTATGGATAGGATAGCTCAGTACCTATATAAAAAAATACAGAGAAAGTTGTATCGAATCAATATAAATTTTATTCAAATGAAAATTTTACTATTGCTCTATTCATTAAAATCATTACCGGTATTTTGCAACCAATTTTTTTGTTATCAAAAATATTTTGTCATTTTTAATTTTTATCGAAATATTTTAGTTCCTAAGCACTTAGACTTTGGACCATTTTTGTCAAATTCTAGATTATTGCGCAAATTAAAATCAGCCACGTTGAACCTCGGGTCTGATTCCCCAATCGGCATCACTACCACAAACCGATTTATTACATACAATATTATTTGTTTTAATTTAGACCATTAGGTGAAAACCAATTATTTTTCAAATCAGTATTAAACAATCAACCAATTAGTCTCGGAAGTAAGTCCGCCAACAATAGAAGTGCAGTACGTTTCCCCGTAGTGTCAGGTTCGGTTTTCCCGCGTTGTACTTCGTCAGACAAGCGACAGGAGATGGACAGAATACAGGAGACGATCAGAGTGGCTTTATCTGTAATTACTTATCGTGTTTCTTCCATTCTCGCCATTGTTCCTCACATTATCCCTATGCTCTCTATCTAAACCATCTGTGGCCACTTCGCGTGCATTCCTATCAAACAAAAATTCCATAGATGAACAATATATACTTGGATAAGAAAATCAGTTAAATACATAATTAACCAAAATAACTCATTATGTTTTTAATTTTTTTATCATCTGCATTAATTTTTTCTTTTTGTTTTATTTATTTATTCAAAGAAATATTACAAAAAAATAATATCGTATCCCTAACTCCATGAGACCAAAAGCCCTTTGTTAAGTCGGGATACAGCATAATGAAAATTGAAAGCATGCATATTATTAAAGAGTACCAAAAATAAAAATGATTACATTGGCATAATATATCTCAGTAAACATCTGGACAACACGCTTAATAGTTTACAAATCCATACAATATTTCGCCACAGTCTCTTCTTATAGACAAAATCCAAACTTGTGCACTTCTCCTAAAAATGGCTTTCGTTTTGGAGAACTCAATATGTTCACCCGGACATTGAACACTCTTGGGGCTACAAAAGAGAAATTTATCTGAGCAAAAGTCGTACATGTTGGTACCTAACTACATTATTTGCTTATTTTTTACGTGACGATAAAATGATTGTTATTTTATTTGTTTTTATTTATTTATCTTATTATATTATGTACAAAAAATAATATTTAATTATGCCTTTTTTAAAAAGCAGTAACCCGCTAAGCCTCTATTTTGAGGCTTGTCAGCCGTCGGGATAGAGGGGATATGGAATAGATATGGCCTTTCTGATCATGGCCTTTTGCTTCGCTCTTCTCAGGAGACAGCACTTTCCATTCCTCGACATACGAGTAGCACATTATTTTTTAGTAATTCCTTTTCTATTCAAGGTGATAGACTTTGGAATGATCTAACTTTTCACACGAACAATTGCACTTTTTTTCACTTATTTAAACCATCTTTTTGTAATATTTTCATATGAGGAACTATAGAAAAAAAAGCATTTCTTATTGGTTTGCTTTTTAACCCTAGACATATTACCATAGTTTATAGTACATTAAAAGTAACCTTACGTCACTTAGACGTACGGTAGTGGAGCACTTATCTGAGCGGCACGGATGTTTCCTGGAAGCTTTGTGGCTCGACTGAGTTGGCAAGAACGGCGAACGCAGAGGCGCCAAATACGAGCGAGTTCTATCGATTTTTCAAAATCGATTACTTCGGTTCGACGCAGATAATTTATCAACGCTAAATCATTTTTTAATTTTACTTTTAACAATATATATATTTTTTTTAAATGGGAAGCTAAATCTAAACATTTTATTTTCAACATTTTTTTTTGTAGAAATACTAAAATCGTTTAAATTATCCTCGAAATAATAAATAACTAATTTTTAAATATAAATAAAACAATATTTCATTACCTCATTTTTCAAATATTCTCAAAGCCATTTGTATTACTTCTACAAAATACAGACAGTTATGATTTGTCAAACAACTTTATAAAACCTTTAAACACATTTTAAGTCTATAAATTCCCCAATATGAACAATACTCCACCACTTAAGGGGCCCCATAGCACTTATCTTTTATTTCTCAATCTAGATTATGAAGAAAAAAAAACACATGAAACTAGAAATATTATAAAAGTGCATCAATAAAATGTTGAAATACAAATCAACATCGATACAAATGAAAAAACTTTTCTTCGCGGGTCCCGCCGACTTTTCCGAAAATTTGGCGCTTTTCAGATTCAGATTCACTCAGGTTTTATTTAACAATCAAAGCAAATATTGTTACCTCCTTTATTTCCCGACGGTGAAGTTGCACCTCTTGCTCGCTCCTGTGGGGTCCCATATAGCGCCGTCTCGACCGCACTCACCGGGACTCAGTCGGTTTAGCCGCAAAAGTTATGTTACGACCAAGCCATTATTACTAGCAGCGATAAAATAGGGGTCGAATACCTTTTTTTATCGCCTCCATCTCTAAAGGGAATAAGTTTTTAGGAAAATTCTGTTTTTTCACTCTTTTAAACTATGTGGATCAAGAATGTGAACGTTTTCATACTTGTTGCCAAAAAACAATTTCACGTAATACAATATAATAATATAGTCTTAATAAAATAAAATTTAATAAATTCCAACATACATAACAAATAAAAAAGCTAGTTAGTAAAATTTAATATTCCAGATACAAAAATTAAATGAGCATTTTTTCTTTTTCAACATGTTTAATTAGGAAGTTTAATAAGAGGAAAAAAAGTTTTTAGTAGGCTATTGAACTAAGCCAAAACATTTTTCGGATAATTAATGGATTGGCTGCGTTCAAAGTAATTCGTTTTTATTCAAAAAATTTTTTTTCATACGTTTTCAAGAAACTTCGCGAAACAATTAAGCTCTGCAATTTTTATCGCGACTAAGAAAACAATTTTAATTATCCGATTTCTCGTAGCACTGAATTTCATCAAGTAAGTGGCGAAGATACTATAAATTCTCACACAAATAAGCATATATTTGAATTTTAACTTACAAATAATTGAAGATAGCTGGCGACAAAACATAAATTTTAAAAATGTATCGCATTTATTGTATTACTTATATTTATGTATTGTAAGAGTAAAGCTACATGAAATTTAAATAAATGCCAATTTTTACCTGTAGGTAAGGTATCCAAAATAAAACTTAACTGGAAATAATTCTCCATTTATTTATAAATACACAGAATTTTAGTTATTTATTGATAATTCTTGTTGAAATTCCATTGTAATGATACAATATCTTTAATTTATAGATAAGTTACCAATTAAAAATATTTGATACACTTCAACATATTTATTTTCCAATTAGCGTTTTCACCCTCAAATGGGCATCTTCAGACTAGTCTTCAGCCTAGATTTTCAGACAAATCTTAAGATGCCCATTAGAGGGTAAAAGCGCTAATTGGTAAATAAATTAATTGAAATGTACCAAGTATTTTCAATTGGTTACTAATGCATATAGTAAATAATGCACAGGAGTAAATAATGTGACGCGTTTGATTATCTCTTTTTAAGACGCAACAGTTTACTTTATATAATGTTGTATAGTAATAAATAAACGTAGAATTTAATCCACTGGAATTCCATTTTTTGTTACGTCACCAATACTCCAAATAAAATTCTTGCAACTAACTGCGTTCACAATGAATAAGCTGATTTTGGTACTAAAATTAAATGGAATTTATAGATTATTAATTATCTTGGTGTTAATATTACGTGTTTAGTATAAAATAATATTGTATTGTCAAGTTTTGTTTAATAATGACTTTAAAAAAATTAAAAGTTTATTAATATCACAAAATACCTAGATTTAAAAAAAAATTTCATTCAAATATTATCTCACCGATTAAATTGAATAAAAAAACTGACGTGCATAAGGAAAAGTCATAATTCAACGGAAGTATCTTTTAATATAATAATCAACTAATAGGCAACAGTCGTCGAGAAATTTAAACAATTTTCTCCCTCATTTTCACCTTCCTTTCTTTTGTTTTCTCAGACAAAAATTACCCTTGTACCTCCTGATACTACGAAAATAAGTCTCGAATTCGTGTGCGCTAGCAACAAACGCAATCAATCATTTCTGGAGAAATAATAACATAGATGTAAAATTAACGGCTCGCTTTAAAATAATATTTTACTTTATAATGTCCACATAATGTTTTTTTATTACATCTATAGCAATGGTGAGCTCGTGTAGGATCGATAAACAAAATTTGTCTGAAAAATTCATTTTCAAACCTGCCTTCACACAACCACCAGCTATGCCAACGCTAAAGAATGACAGGAGTACCAGACTCAAAGTTTACCACATAAAACAGAAATATAAATGAGACAAAATACTTTAAATAAAAAAAATATTTATAGAATGTTAATTTAATAGATAATCATGAGAATTTGCGCATTTAATACTAACAGTTTTAGTTTATACATGATTACTAAATTTATTTAAAGGTTTTGAATAAACTTTTTTTTTTTACAAATATTCTAAAATTATAGATTTAAACTATTTAAACTGACAAAAAAACTATTTCTGGTTATAAATATTCTTAATTATAAATTCAATTTATCTAAAATAAATCCATCTAAATAAACTTTATTTGTTTCGAAGATTCAGAGTTGCTGATTTGACGAAATCAGATATCAATTAAACCAACATGGTGACGCGCAGAGATTGAAATCTTGAAAAAATGTAAATAAGGCCCGCTTTTTCAATGATCTGAATATTCCCGTTAAAGTCTTGGGTTATCTGGTTGGAATTTGTATGAAGTCCAGTGATGTATGCTCCAGCACCAAGCCATAACCTCAACGCCAGTTGCTTCTCAGAAGACAGTTTCATGATTAGCTTTTTCTTTGGAGAGATAATCCCTTGGTTTAATTTTTTAATACTGTGCCATGTAATTTAAGAGTTGGATAGAGATTTCCACTTCTAAGCACTTCAAAACAAATCCATCAGATTACCAAACAAACGTGGTTCGTGTAACAATTTTACATTGGGTTATGGTCGAAATATATTCGTAAATAAAAATATGTAAAATAGTTAAAAATATAGAAAAAAAAAAAATGCAAAAGGAATCTGAAATGTCAACCAAAGATAAATGTGAAGTCTAGAGACACTGGATCTGCATAAATAAAAGTCATTATAGTTACTCACGCCCAAGGTAGCCAAACTTCCTAGCGCGTGCTGTCGTTTCGTTAACATTTTGTCACGAAAAAAAAACTTAGATAAGCTGGCTTCATAGAGCGTATTTGGCATAGGAAAAATCCGAAGATTGGTCGTATGATTATAGTATCTGTGACGGCAATCCAAACCTGGCCATTAAATTATTAGTTTTGCAATAAATAAATGAATAAATTGTTGCCGGTGATGAATTATTTCAGTAGGTAAGTGAGTATTTGAGTCCACGATTTCTGCTGACCATCTCACATTTTACAAAAATCTACATCCACCTAAGTATAATTTAAATATTTATTTTTTTACACATTATAATTCCAGACATTACAGGTATTAGAATAAAAATACGAATTAAACTACACTGATTTGAAAGCAAAAACAATGTACCTATGTATAAAATAAAATGTTACATACTGTTACATTAATAAGTTACACCGTTCTCAAAATACTAAAATATAATTTATTCGTTCGCAGGGAATTGGTTTGAGATCCCTAATAAGGGAGGCAGTAGCAATGAAGAAATTGTTAAAGCAGTTGGTAAAGCTTCATAAAATTCGCAAGTTTGGGGCACTTTTGTCGTCGCCTTAAATATATTTTCGGGATTTTCTCAAGATGTTTTTAACTTATACGCTGAAGGGATTTGCATTTAGATACTAGAAAATGTAAACATGCGGTCCTTACATAAATATCAAATATTCCTTTTTACCACTGCAATTAAAGTTTTATAATTATTTTTCGTATAAATATTTTCGTATTTAATGTGTTATGCTTTTTGTTTTTATTCCTACAAAATACTTAAGCCCTTGTTTTGTCTTTTTTTAAGTGTTATAAATGAATAATCATGCAATAAAAATAAAAATTTTAGGTGTTAACATAATATGTTGTGTCCGGTTTTTTCCAAATTTAAAAATGACCAAAACGGTAAAGGTTAAAACAAATTTTCGTTGTTCAAGATGTAATGTTTGCTATTATGTTACATACATTTATTTATTTAATTACGTGGCTTTCAAATGGAATGTCAAGTAGACCATAGTTAGAAATTTCGACAACTGTTAGCGTTTAATCGAGGGTATAAAGAGGCCAAAGTTGCTCGCTATATTTAAGCAGTGTATGGTGAAAATGCTATGAATAAAAAGACGGGCTTCTTGATGGTTTCTGCTTTTCAAGGACAGAAATTTCAACTTAAAAGCATGGAGCATTTTGGACGACCAGTAGAGTGCAATGATGACCGCTTAAATTATATTATTTATAAAGATCCTCTAAAACCCATCTTAGAGTTGGCTTAGAAGTTGTAAATAATGGAAGAGAATATTTAATTGATTTATTTGTTGTAATATTTTTATGCGTCTCCTTGTTATCTTCATTTGAAAAAAAAACAGTCACAACTTATGTGATGGCAATAGAAATGACTTTTTTTCAAATTAGACGGTACAGAAATTCTTCTGACTTCAGTCAAAAACTTGGGAATTATCATACATAGCCATTTAGGGTGGCACGATCAGGTTAACAAAGTTAGTCGTAAACTTTATAGCAGCTTGCACTCACTTAGAAGATTGCAAGATTTCTTGTCAATTAATGTAATGCAAACATTAGTCCAGAGTGTTTTTCTTCCAATCCTTGATTATGCATATGAATGTTACCAAGATGCTTATTCTGAATTGCTTGATTGCAGTATTTTTGTATCCGTTTTATCTTTAATATTCGCTAATTTGATCACATAACCAAATACCGCACGCAACTACACTGGTTCAGTTTCAGGCATAGAAGAAACATTCACATTCTAACACTTCTTCAAAATATTTTTAATAATCCCACTTCGCCTGTTTATCTGAGAGAGCTCTTCAAACTTCTATCACAGCATGGAGTTACTCTTGGTTCTAGTAATGAGAGAACCCTTTCAATACCCATTCACCAATCTAATTTATTTGCCTCCTCTTTCACATTAGTAGCTGCTCGATTATGGAATAATCTACCATTCTTTATTTTCATTCAAATCACGTATGAAATGTCACTTCCTGAATATTTAATTTTTTCCTTTTTTCTCCCTCTTTCCTTTCCTCTTTCCCTTCTCATAGAATAGTATCGATAATTAGTCAATTTTTACTTCAAAAAAACTATTTTTATCAATATTTTGTTTTATTAATAAATTATTAATAAATCAACAATATGTTCATATACTACTGATTTTCTCAAATTTAACGATTTGGGTCGGTAAGAAGAAATTTCCTTAAAGCAATATGCCTGCCCTTATGCATATGTATGTAAACTGTGTATGCATACAAAGTGTTTTAAATAAATAGGTGTGTTACCGACCCAATAACAGCAAAATACTTTATACTAGTTTATTAAATTATTCAAATCTGTTTGTGAAAATTCTTGATGGAATTATATTATTATTTGTCGTAGAAATAACAGACAAGCAGTAGGTACTTACATTTTCGTATTTAAATATCACTCGTCCTAATAAACATAACATTAAAAGGAAAATAAAATTCGGATAGATACTAACATGATTATATTCATATTTTTTACCTACCTGGAAACCCTTCCCCCCTTTGTCACACCCACAAAGATATCCTTACTGCGTAAATTTATATTAGTTTATAAATAACCCTAAAAATGGCAATTTGTTTCCTAAACTATGATAGTTGAAAATCCTGCAACGAGTGAAGATTAATCGTATACAATTAGATTCAATCCACATTGGAAAAACTAAAAGAAACTTTAATATTAGAGAAAAAAAACCCTCAACTAAATAAAAATATTTTTTCTGAATTATAGGTTCTTCATGTTGAAAATAAAATATTGAAATAAGACAAAATGGAAATCTTAGAAATTAAAAAAACGATTCATAATAAATAAAAAAACTTCCAAATAAACAATATTTCCTTTAGTCCACTCCTGTCTAGTTTTAAAGATCGTATCCATCTCACTTTACAAGAGCAACATGACAGAAAGACTTAACTTATTCATCATCTCTTTTCGTACTGGTGCATAAGGTACTGCATTGGTACATTAATCGCAGCGTATCTAGATCATTTTTGTTACATGAAGGTAAGATGATCAGTCTTACGCTTCACGTAACAGTAAAGGGACTATAAAATATTCTAGTGTAAAGACACAAAAATATTTCTATCAACCATGTCGAGAATCGAACCCGAGACCTTTAGCGTTGTAGGCAAACGCCTCGTGTCAGCTTCGTGGTTCTTAATAGATCTATGTGTTTTGATTTATATTTATTCGACAGTATTAAATAATCACTGTTAAAATGAAATACGATAAGATTCATTAGTTATTACACCTTGTTAAAGAAACTTGTGTAGCTTTGGAACCGATTGGTAGAAAAAATAAAAATAAGTAGTTGAAAAATAAGTTGTTTTATGTTTGTTTCAAACAATTTATATATCAACACTTTGTTACTTTATCGTCCAGTGTGGATTTTAACCATGATCTAAAATGATTCTTAATAAAGTATCTATTATAAAGTATTTAATATTTTATACTTTATGGAAAATACTTTATACATACATATGCCTCCGGAACCTGGGTTATGACAAAGAATATTGAGGGAACCATTGCAGCTTTCGAAAGGAAAATCCACAGAGTTATCTATGGTCTTATAAGAGAAAACAACTATTGACGTCGTCGCTACAATAGGGCGCTATACGAAATCTACCGAGCGTCCATCAAGGTGGGATGCTTGAGGTGGGCTGGCCATATAATTAGAATAAATACGAAAATCCCATAAAACCCCTAATTCTCTCTTTGTCACAATGACGATGAAGACCAGGAAGGCCCAAAATGCGATGGATGGACTGCATCAGCGCAGATATGACAATATTGGAAGTGAGGAACTGGAGAAGAAGGGCAGCAGACCAGCAAGAGTGGAGGAGGCTCCGGATTCACCCAAGGCCCACCCAGGGCTGTCGAGCGTATGATGATAAAAATATTATATTTTACCACCTTGTTATTTCGCTGTTTCATTTACAAATATTTTTCAAAATTTTCGCTCCAGGTTAAATATTTTTATTTGACGCTATTGCAGTAATTTAAAAAACGTAATTGTGTTTTTAGATTTTCTTTATCCGCTTTATTCTGCAGACTAACGATCGATTAATAAAAAAACAGCTCCCAAATAGTCAAATAAAATAAGATAGATCAATTGATTAATATATGTATACAACTTGTGCATTATTTCGGGTATCTGTCAAAAGTCATAGTTTTGCGTGGTGAATATTTTCCCGTTGAAAATCTCAGTACAATTGCACATTTTCCATTTCATGCATCGCAAAGCAACGTAGCGTGATGATTTAATTTATGTCCCTCGTGATTTACGTCGTCGCGTTCCCTGGTTCGTTTCCAGGTTATAATTAAAAGGATTCTAGCGGCCATGTCTTGTTTGATAGATCTGCTCGATATATAACAGGACGGCAAAACTCCTGACAAGTTGAGTTTGTCAAGCCACTTCAAAATTATTAAAAACATATATTTACTATGCCCGTAACTGTAAATGTTGATAAAATCACAAGCTTATAAATATTTATAAAACTGTCAAAAGGAAGTGTTTACATTTTTACAAAAAGTTAGTATCGGTACAGGCTTCTGTAGACCAATGAGGATAATTAATGTTACGATTGTTTTTTATCAAACCTACTCCTGTTTGTACTGCGGATGCCTCTTAGAACCTTAACCAGGCTTGCCAATTTCGAGGTTTTTGCATAACCTAAACTCCTTAATACCGAGAACACGTACGATGTTTACTCGGAAACACTTTTCATATATAGCTCTAAAAGTGTTCAACGTCTTGGATTCAGTTCGTCTTGGATTAAGTTCTCCAAAACAACGTCTTTATTTAAGATGAAGATCCATAACAGGATTTAATTGAGAGGTAGAGACCACTGTTAAAGCCCTAATTTCATTATATTACTCGTTTCTCAGAAGCCATTTGGAATACGCATCTCAGATATGGAATCCCCAGTATGTCATATATATAACAAGAATAGAAAATATTCAAAACAAATTTATAAAGTACTTAAAATACAAAACCGGGATTTCCTATGTATCAACACTCACTGCCTCCACCTACTATGGAATCACTTCTCTACAATACCGCAGAGTGTGTGCGGACCAACTACTGCTTCACATAATTATGACAGGAATAGTTTACTGTACAGAACTACTTAGTTTAATAACAATACACGTGCCAACCAGGATTTGTAAAATGTACCACCTGTTTCGTGTTCCAATAAGTAATACATCGTATGTTAAAAATGCTTTTTTCCGTAGGACTTTTTCAGTGTACAATACAAAATTTAAAGACACAGATTACACAAACATCACTGTCAGATTTAAAATTTACAATAAAAATGCATAATGTAACTTTTCCTCTCTCCAAGCATTCTAATCCCGCCCAATTTACAATGACTTACTGTTCTTAAAAAAAAAATCTTAGATTTTTGAAAAATATTTACGAGTTTATGAAAATAATATTTTTATATTTATAAACTTATATGTATTTATTTAATATGTAATATATATTATTTACTAACTTTGTAGAAATCTGTTATTAGTTCTGAGTTTATACACTAAATCCGTTTGTTTACTATAAATATGCATATGGTGATGCTTAATAATCTGTAAGTATATATTTTTACTATTGCTAATTGAAGCATGAAATTATTTATTAATATGTTTGTTCAATTACATATTTTATCATATAGATGTGTTGCTATTGTTACTTTATTAAATTATTTTGTATTTTTTTACAATCAATTAATTACCGAATTGAATTAGAAAATAACTATTGTTTACTTATTACATAACTTTTAAATAACTTTTTTGCATTCCATTTCTTGACATGTATAAATTTTAACTACATACGTATATTCTTTTATATTTTTATTTTGTATATTTATTTATTTTATTATTAATATTGTTTTGATTACCGACGTCCCGAACGTACACAGCTGACTGTTCGTTGGCAGTTCATGTAAAAACTTCAGGACGCGAACTTGACTTGGGAGGATGCACAGAAGCTGACAGCCGTTGGATCTTCATTGACACCATATGCTCCAACTAGGGAGCAGACATGGTATGCTGAGTATGACTCATGTGTGTGATATGGATACTTCGTTTTTTCACATTTTTTATTTGATTTAACCTTTTTTTAAATTATAAGCATATTTTTGTATAAAACAGCTATGTTATAATATCCACGCTAGAAAGTAAAAAGTTACCAAGCGACATGTAGCAACTTTTCAGAAGACCCAATTAAAGTTTCTTTTTCAATTAATAAAAAAATCTCATACATACATACGTATTATTTTGGAGCGATTCCTACATAATTTGAATAGAAATTTAAAATAATAGATTCTTTATAAATAAATAATAAAACAAAAAACTGTAATTTACTGTTCGGTAAAGTTGAAACATGTCGATTGGTAACTTTTTCCTTTAGAACGTAAACATGTTTACACTTAAATTCAAATTTAAATACCTACATAATACTATGGTGATTTAAATTGAGTACTTGTTACTTCCTTATATCTATGTACTTTATTTTCTAAATTCTTCTAAATTTTAGATTCGTTTAAGGAAAAAATGCACTTCTGTTCTCTCCACTGCAATATATACTCGTATGTGTACAATATATATTATTTACCCATATTTTTTTACTATACACACTACATCTGAGGACATAAGTCTCCTTGGCGGTGCTCACATATACGAAAAAGTTGCTCGTTGACAAACGAAAAAGGCTGCTCAAAGGAATTTTCTGTAATCTGGTAGCCTTAGCTTCCTTGTGCCGAAAAAAGTTAATCCAGAAGTACATAATATACACTTCATTGGATCGAGAAATGAGGGAAGTGAATTTTTCTTTGTCTGGAATTAAACTGATTGGACATGATCAATTCACCGAAAAGACTACAAAACTGCTGTGTAGAATTACATTTAAAACCAATATTTCTCATTCTCCCACCTGGAATCGAACCCGAGACCTCAAGCATGGAAAGCGAAAGCACCAACCACTGCTCTACAAGGCGGACTTTTCTCCCCTGAAACAAATCTAAAGCACCCGTCCAAGGATTTTGGTTCTATTTCATACACTAAACTGTTTTTTTCGACTGCTCGTATACAGAGATGGGTATAAAAAACTAACTGTTTCAGATCAATTTTAGTGATCAGTGTTTTTATAAACAAATTGGAATTAAGAAAACAGATTGGATTAGCAAAATCATGTGCTTTAGATGCTGAAGTATTAAACTGCGCTTGTCTTTTTTAAAAACAAAACAAACGTAATTTTAAAAAAATACACAGAAGCGGTTAAAATAAAATAAAAATACATAGATTTCATTTCTATACCACTTCAATATAATGAAGGCAAACAAAATCAAAGGAAAATGGTAATTAAGGCCGCCAAACACAAACAGGTTGAAAAGTTGTTGTCTCTTTCATTCCAAGATCATCTGTCTATGGCTGGTTGATTTAGTTTTGTTAGAGAGGGACGGAAATAGTCGGGTAAAAGTAGGTATGCAATGACCGCCGTAACTTTAATTTTGGAATGTGTGATGTCGGCGGTCATCAGTCTGCCGCTTAAATAACTCTTAAGTGACCACATTCATTAAAATGGGGTAGATGGAAATACGATTTTAAATATAATTCTTTCTAGCCGCCTCGTAATAATTTGAGAAAGATTAAAACACACTTTAAACGTCTTAGTCCAACGTTTGATATGATAAAAGGGTGCCTACCACCTACTAACGAATCATTTCCAACACATATAAATAGAAAATACCCAAAAGTTTTTTAAGATCTCCGGATAGCTAAAACTGATCCCGAAAAGCAAGCGTTACAGTGACTGATATATTTTCTAATTAATCATAATTATGTTTATAAATATAAGCCATCATTGCACGCGTTGGTTGGTTAAAAAATATTGCTTTTTAGAGATAAGCTAAACACTTATAATTCATATTCATATTACGAATGCAAAAGTATGTTTGTTTTTTATTTGTGTTTCCTTCACGTCTCTACGGAACGACGATTGGCATATTTTTTTGCAAGGGGATAGTCTGAGATGTAAAAAGTAAAATAGGAGACAATTTTTTTTTATCCCGAATAAAAAATTTAAAAAAAAAATTATTTAATAAAATGATTAACACTATTTTTAAAAAAGTAGGCGGTAAAGTGTATGTGTAAAAACAATACGTCTTGCGTTGTTTTAAAAACGCGTTTTTGTGCTAGAAAATAAGTTGGCTATTTTCTCAAAGGGTATTTTACACCCAATTTTCACATCAAGCGTTGGATACTTTTCGTTTACTTTTTACTTAGGCCGTTCTTTCCTGCAACCAACTTCGTAGTTCGCCGATAAGATAAATAGATTTAACAGCTGTAGACCAAAGTACACAGCACAAGTGAAATATAGCATTATTTAGAGTGATTAATTTCTTGGCGGTGAAAAATATATAGGCATCAAGATAGTGTGAGATGATTGGTTGTGTGAAAAGAGAAGAGGCTCAGAGTTAAAGGAGTCATTTTAAAACTTATCGGTATATTAAAAAAATAACTCTTTTCTATTCGTGGTCTATTTTTTTAATGCTTAGGCATAACTAGTAGATAAATTGAGTACATTAGTGTATGTGATTACTTTACGCAATCGTGTTGAAAAATGGCAAGACATTTAAAATAATACTTAATGGCACGGACGTATTCAGTCAACTGCTACAAAATAATTACTGTATATCTGACTCAATTTTATATCACTAATGTGTATATACATATAGTAAAACTGAAATTTTCCGGATTAATGATTGCCAGACGTTATCACATAAAAACTTAGTTAAAAATGTCCAGCACAGTTAATAGCTCTGACGAAGATACGTGCCTGCCGCCAGCGCCCTTTTTATTTTTTATTAAGACTTTTTTTTTTCCCTATAACGATCTGGATATTTGGCAATCCGGATGACTGGAGTTCAGGTAAACAGAGTTTTACCGTATCTTAATGAGTCATCGTAAATATTATGAAAAATAAATGCTTAATTCTAAATAACGAGCTTAGTGACCTGTCGTTAAATGATTTAAATGGGCACTTTGAACATTGTGTTGCATTTATTATTCTGTCATGTTTGATATAATTTTGTTGACATATTAAATCGAACAATGGCAGAATATCAAATGATACTCAATGTATAAATTGCCCACTAAAGTCATTTAAAGAATTTTTTAAAAAGTTTTTGATTATTTTTCCGTCTCTACTGAGGTATTTATAAGATTATCTTAAAAATTATCATTTAATGAGTATATTTGATATTTCAACTCATTATAAATTATAATTTTATAATTTCAAATTTAAAACTTATTAATATGTTAGTATATACAAATACTAAATATGAATACTCGAGAGTCTAAATCGTAATTTGTATTTTACTAGGTACTAATTATTGAATATGTAATTTTCTGGATGGCAGCAGACACGAAATTATCGTACATTAAGTTAAAGGAATCAGGTGCAATATGGACTTTTACAAAACGTTACATGAAAAGAGGAGAAGGTTTTAGGTTTCTTGAGGAAAAACTGACAAGAAATAAAGTCTCAGAAAAGCTAGAGCCTATAGTGATCTAAACGTAAAAAAATATATATTTATTAGATGTGTTTTGCTTGTTTATGAACTGTATATTGTTTACAACTGTTCGTTGGTATACAAGAAAATGTTAATGAATTTTCGCTCCTTTAATAAACAATTTTCTTTTCATATTTTTGGTATGTATGCTGAATCGGGCATAAATGGTTCGAAAATACAAAAATATTATGTATATACTATATAGGGCCTTACTTATATACCCGGTGTTAAGTTATGCCTTGGCATAGTGGTAGAATAAGGATGGGAATACCATATATATGATAGTTGTAGAATAAGGATGGTATTCCTATCCGCATTCTGCCACTGTGCATAGGCTTAACTTAATATCAAGTTTATGGATATTACGTATACTTATGTGTTATTTTTATAAATACTTAATTTTACCTTATTATTTTAATTATTTCTATATGTATGAATTAAGATATTCCATTTTGTAATGTACAGATATATGAATAAGGCCCATAGTAAGTTTACTTAATAATCACTTATTTGTTTACAAATTTGTACTTTACAAACTTTAATTAAAGTGGTTTATACAAATTTATAAACAAATAAGTGCAAAATGTCATACCACAAAGTGAAAAATGTTTTTAATAACAATAACACAATTACTTAATAATGTTTAATCTTAAGAGGAAATACTGTCTGAATTTCCTTCATACACTTGTACTCCCGTATTTTCTTTTTAGATTATGGCACAAAAGCAGCGTTATTTCAACACAATATAAATATAATATTTACCATTGCCGGTCTCTGTTGCTTAGCGAGAACTAGAAACATCCACAAACGGATGAAAACGCCCAGTTTTATCCGCTGTCCTCAGGTGCTATAATATAACTATTTTTTAAAAACGCAAGACCTACCGATGCAGAAAATTTCTGATAAATCGGTTCAGCTTTGAGGTGCGGAAAACGGGACAGCGAAACGTCGATTTTGTCATACTAATTAAAATGATTGATATTTACGACTGAATACTCAAATCCAAAACATTCTACGGTGAAAGAAAACTGATTGGTTAGCTGCGATTGGTTTTATTGTTTTACTAGACCCTCTGTCAGTGGAGCGTTTTTTTCACCCCTGGCTTCTAGCTTACTTCATGCCTATTCGTAAGTCCGGACAAGTGCACATGTTTGTATAATGGCAAATGTATAAAATACACTTCTAGATTTAGTATATGTAAAGCGGGAACATTGGGTGTGACGCTTGTGTACAAAATGGCCCCAGTCCAAGTTATTTGTTACCCGTCTAACAAATATTTTTCTCTTTTTAATACTACACACTGTCTATTTCGGATTTTATTATTTTTCTTCTGGCATTCATCTCTGTTTTCCGTTACATTTCGGAAACCATATTTATTCTTGGAACCGTCGCCGTTCGAATAAATTTACTCCGCCCTCTGGCTTATTAAAAAGCCAAATAATTTTATTCACATAACACAAAAATGTACATAATTCAGATTATTGTTATCACAAGGATGAAGACTGTAAATCACCTTTTTCCTCATATAACGTTTCCGCTTCGCTTGCGAGAATTTACGGCGAAGAAATTTGGTCTCTATAGCAGATGAATTCAAAAAATGAGATATAGTTAGCATACATAATTCACTATGAGAAAATAATATTTTCTTAAAAACACAGAATGATACACTTCCTGAATGCATGTTTTTCAGACTCGTTTATCCAAAACTTGCCAAACTCTTAAAGACTGTGGTAATTAATTAATTTGCGCTCGGAGATGTAATATCGTGTTACCACAAGCAAAAAACGGACTTTTCTAAAGTTCAGACATATGAAAAAAAACGTAAATACATACTCTTTAATAATTACTTTTAAATAATTATAAAAAAAATGATAATTTAGCCCTTGTTCTTATTCTTAGAGGTGGGAGTCAGTACTATGAAAGCTCTTGACGTCACTACGACCTGTGAAGATCTATTATGACGGATCCCCGTGGATAGTGCTTGCCCTCCAAGCCCGTGTCTATAAAAAGCCTTGATGGAAAGCGAGAGTTGACATTTTGCTTAATTTTCCCCTCCAAGCCCATTTCCCGTAACGTATCGGGCTTAGGTAGGGAGTGAGCTCTTTAAGATCCTCAGATTTAATCAGTGGTCTCCGAGGAGTAGGCTCCATTTGTGATGTAAACCATCACATTCACATAAAATGTGTATAGGTGTTTCCTCATCTGCACTGCAGAACTTACATCTAGAAGTTTTGGAAAAGTTCATTCGAGCAAGGTGTTTGTTCAATCTTCAGTGCCCTGTAAGGGCTCTAGTGATAACCCTCACTTGATTTCGACTGAGTTAAATTAGGTCCAAAGCAAAACTTTGCGAGTACCCTTTTAAAATTTGGCCCTATTATAGTTAAATAAATTAAAAATCATAAATACGTCGGTTGTCTTACATGCGTGCATCCCCCATCACTGTCAATAACCGACTGAATCTGTTTCACACAAACGCTGGCTACAGAACAGCTTCTCTGTCTTCCTTGTTATGAGTTCTATTTTTGTGCTCTTTCTTGTACAGATTTACTGCTGTATTAGGGTCACATTAATTTTTCGCGTAGCGAGGGCAAATATTTGTTGTATTAAAATCCAGCATAGTCAGAATTTTTTTTCTAATTTGATTAACTGAATTTATAGAGTGGCCAATTCATTACACAGTTTCCGGGACAGAAAAACATGGAAATTTTCTGTAAAGGCCTATATCCAGCAGTGGAGAGAAACAGGCTGATGAGAAGAAGAAGAAGAACTGAAATCATAATTTTTTTGTTTGTTTTATGGCGTTGAATCTAAGTGTTTTATTTTCAAATAAAGTTTTATGAGCATTGATTACTATGCAGATATAAAAATACACGTACCACTTACAAAGTGTTAGCAGGTAAGACACGAATTCAAACCAGCTGCGAACTACATAACTTCATACCAGTCTCGAATCTGAGTTCAAAAATGCAACCATTTACTCTTTGCTGAGCACACGAGATGCATCTTCAAACAGTAACCAACTTCAGGTATGCTGGAGCATCATTTACTTTACACTCGGTGATTAATGTGCCTGGGTGTCCTAACATTTGAAGTATATATGTACACGGGAGCACGCCTATCGCCTTGCCAACACTAATAAACTCAATTCTTTCGAGGTGCTTCGCCCCGCGACAGACACAATATTTCTGTTTTATGTGACATGTGGGAAAACATGCAGGTTTTCTCCACTTCTTACGGATCCGAATATAAAATAATTAAATAATACTCGTAAAATAAAACATCAAGTATTATGTTCTCATTATATCACAGAAAAAGCAAGCAGTAAGGAAGTTTAGTGGTTTGAAAAAAAATCGTTTATGAGACCGTCAAACTTATCTGAAATTAATATTTTATTTTAATGTATTTAAAAAAAAAAAGATTTTATTTATTATTTTAAAAAACCTGTTAGGGTTATATAAGAAATACTGTAAAGTATTGTCATGTTTTTTAAACAGTTGTCAGTTGTTTTTTTGACAGTTGTCAACAGGCCTTCCGTTCCACTAGAAGAGTGTTCGGCATTTCGTTCCCTGCTTTGGTTTATTTTACCAATTGCCTGCACTATTTTGACCATATATGATACTACCTCTCGTGTGAGTTCTTCATTACCTATTTCCGATGGGATGTCGCGTAGATCTTCACCCAGGCTTCTGCATTGCGCCTCCAGCTGTTGTCTCTGAAGGCTGAAAAAGGGGCAATGCAGGTGAGGGACAGTCGAGTCATGTTAGGTCTTGTCTGGTTAGTGTAGTCATCGTGTGCTTTTTCAGGTTGATTTTAAATTTGACTCTAGTGTAATTTTTTAAGTCGTAAGTCCACTGTAAATTAAATTTGACTGTTTTCCGTTGCCTTTGCTTTTTTTAATGTGGAAGTGTGGTCGATAATAATAATAATATTTATAGATAACTTTTATAGCGCCATTTTCAAAATATAATACCACAAGGGCGCTTTACAAAGTGATTATATAAAGACATAAATTTAAATTTAACCTTTTAATTTAAGAAAAATAATCTACTTTTTCACCACATGCCAAGAATTTATTCAAATGATTTAGAGAACAAGTGGGTTTGAAGTTTCATCCGAAACATCACCTCACTCTCACAGTTTTGGACCTCTGCTAGGAGAATATTCCATGCAGTAGGGCCTGCGACCGCAAATGCACGTTCGCCGAATTTAATGCGCTGTTTGCGTTGAGGTATAATAACTTTTCCTTTCGACGTAGATGTATCTGATCTAAGCGTAAGACGTCTGTCAGCTAGTTCATCTAGAATGCAGAGTTCCCTTAGATATTCTGGAGCAGGGTTGTGCAGTGACTTATACATAAGCTAACAGAGTTTGTATTCCACCTTCTGTGAAAAACGTAGCCTGTGTAATTCCCGAAGTAGTGGAGTGATATGATTGAACTTAGAGATTCCAAAAATAAGTCTCGCTGCAACATTCAATACAGACTGTAGGCGAGTAATTTTATTCATTGGTAGACCTGCGTAGATACCATTACAATAATCGACTCTAGACACTACAAACGCATTTAAAAATTGACGGGCGGCATCAACTGGCAAATTTTTGCGTATGCATTTAATCTGGCTTCTGGCATTTAATCTAATGTCTGGCTTTTATGTGTATATGTCACAATTTTTTTTTTATTTCATCGTCTTGTGTGTCGTCTCATTGCATGTGTCTCAGAGCAATTTTGTGTAAAAATTTTATCGTCTCAATCTTTGCCGAGTATTTTATGTCAATTTGGTGTGTATAGTATAATCGTCGCTTTGTTTTTTTTTGTATTTCGTTAAACTATGTCTTTTTAAATTACAACGCCCGTGACGTCACAAATCCAAGTCGGTGAGTTGTTCTGACGTATTAAAAGATAACCATGTAAATAAGCTAAACATGGCTTCCCGGATACGAAAAATGTCTTACATTACAAATATCGGCTATTCTAAACAGCTGTTCAAAAGAACAGTTTTAAAGTAGTACGTTTTTATTAAAACGTTATTTGTATTCTTTTTTTCATTCATTTTATAAAAAAAAAATATCGCTTGTAAGAAAACGTTTTTTACTTACATTTGTACAGAATACAAATAAATATGTATTATGTTATGTTCTTATAACTGCTAAATCGGTGTCATACTATATTCATACATCTTCTCATGCACCCGTGCCGATTATTCCGACTATGAAATGTTCATCTTATGTGTTAGCTGGAATTGTTCATGCCATGTCTTTTTTGGTCTTCCTCGATTTTTGCATCCATCAATATTCATCAACAGAACAGAGCCAACACGTTATTTAAATTTTGAACATTTAAATATTCTCTTCACTTTCAACATTATTTTTTATGTTTAAAATTTACACACATATTTAATATTAAACATATTTATAAGCCATTGACAAACTTCTATTTTATTTTAACAAAGCAATGTTCAACAAATAGAACCTTTTGATAGCAAATTTACTGTCGATAAACATATGAAACAAAAGGTTTTTCCTAGAGTGTTATAGAATTCACCCCTTCGCCTTTTCAGGCTTTAGCATAAGAGGTTCGATTATGAGGGACCAAGCTTTGGGGTAGAAAGGGATGTTTTAGAGGACTTTCTGTGTACGAGACCCTCAATCTGAAGAAAGCTGGTAATAATTTAGTGCAAGCTTTAGGAAAAGCTCACGTCCTGAGGGGATAGCCAAAGTTAAGTGGGTGTCTAGTGGGTAATTTTAGACACTGTGCGTTGTGATGGGTCAGTGTTATATTATTTTGAACAAAATACAATTCTGTAATATAAACATATACTCGAATATTGTGAATTTCCATTGCTATTGCAATGGTCCTTATTCGGTAGGTAATGACTAATGTTTTCCTGTAAGTTTTAAATTCAAAGGAGTTCTGCTTTAGTTTGGACATGTATAGTGAATGGACAGCGAAAGAACGACCAAAAAGAGTTTCGATGAAAATGTTGATGGATATATAAGTTGACGAAGACCGAAAAAGACATGGCGTGACCAAATCTATAAAACAATTTAAGATAGGCATTTAAAAAGTCAGAATAATTGGCTCGCGTACACGAGAAGATTTTTGATAAATGTGGCATTCTATCCTCTCTGCTTACATTTAACAGGGAAATGGCGTAATGGTTTGTTTGTTTATTGTTTAGAAAACTTCCACTAATTTTTTTGATCAGACTGGTAAATTTTATCGTACATTTTTAAGTGTACATAATTTAGTATAAATGAATTACTAAATTCATGTTCGCTCCCTAAGTGAAGCATGTGGAGTCTACGAAATTTCTCCACACCTCTCTGTCTGCACACAACTCCCGTGTGTTCTCTGAAGACAGGTGGTCCCAGTCTCATAGTTCAGACGTGAACCGCCCCACCAACTCTCTGCTGTGAACGTCCTGCGCCGCGAGATCCCGGTGCCTTATCAAGTAGCCAAGCGTGGTTAAGTCCCGCGAGAGGCATTTACCATCGTCATAGCTTCACTACACATTTAGTATTCTTCTTAGGGACCTATTCTCAAAACTCATTCTGTTTTGGGATCTAGTGGATGCCATATATGAAATATGAAATAAATATGAAATAAATGTATAGATGTATATTCTAAAAATATATGGATTTCAACACTAAATAACGAATGAATATCAAGAATCTAGGCATTAGATTTATAAACATCCTGATATTTCATGATCCCATAGAGGCAATCAATGCTAAAGCACTTAAGATGTTAGGATTTGTTCTGCGTACTGCCATGGTTTTCGAAAATATCCGCGTACTGAGAACTCTTTACAACTCCTTGGTGCGAAGTGGACTCGAGAGTGGCTCGATGGTTTGGGGGCCACATGCAATGAAGTACTCTCTTATGCTAAAGAAAAAAATATGTTTCTGAAATATCTTTACATGAGAGTGCGGTTATTATCCTTGGTTTTATCCGGCTAAGTTTCTCCGAGGTATGCGTGGCTACAGCAGTTTAGAGACTAGAAAAATATTGTGTATTTGACAACACATTTTTATCGAATGTTGCGAGGTGTGGTCTGTAATCCTGCGATTATGATGGGCATTGGTTTGAATGTTGATAATTACCTGAGACAGCGTCAGCATAGATTGTTTCATATTTCAATAAATAGTACCAACTTGCTGATCGAAGGCCATAAAGAACTCCACAAATGCCAATGTATTTAAGAAAAATGTTTGCAATTGGTTGCTGCACATCGATAGGGACGAGGTTGTCAATCATTTAAAATTTCGAGATTGACCTGGAAACTGACTAATCTGCTTTCCTTCTATACTTTCATTTGCTTTTTATATATCTAGATATTTTTCCAGTATATACTTTTGTGTCATTTAATTTAGTACTCACTTTTATTTGGCATATTATTTATTACTTTCTTCTCTTACACGTATAGAGTGAGTTCCTAGAAACCATATCTCAATTATCATTTTGATTATGTTTTTGTATTTTTTTTCTATTGATTTCAACGATAGTATTATTTTGTATATTTGATTATGTATTAATCAAAATTTGTATAATATATATTTTAATATTTAGATCTGATTATTTTTTTAACATTGTTTTCTTTGGAATTTTATTATTAATTAATTATACATTGTTTTTTCTGAATTATCATTTTATTGCATCACACGTCATTGCAATTTAACTTGATTCATTTTACTGTGTATTTTTTCTTGTAACACGGACACAGCCTAAAAAGCTGCTTAATAAGTTAATTAATATTTAAACAAGTTTAATTTGGAATGAATAGATAAATAAATTTTAGTTTGTTATTTAATGACATTGTAAAAACATTTTATTAATATTGTAATTTTAATCCTTGGTTGTTTTTTGTCCAAGTTCGCTTGGCCGTTCGACCAATGCCTAGTTAGGGAACTTCCTTAATTAAAATAACGTGCATGCATTTTTTTCCTATGAATATCGTGATAATCGTAAGATATTTATTGCTTTTTATACGCATTGTTGACACAACCGGCTTCGGGTACATACCGCTTGGAATAGTTTTACTTTAATTAGCATAGATTAAGTCAGGAATACAAAACACACTTATGTAAGAAAATAATTTAAAAAAATATTTCATTCAACATTTAAAAATCTTATTTTTGAATCGATTCACGAATAGATAACAGAAATTTTGAAACAAACTTTTGTGGTTTTAAACCTCTTTTTCCGGTTAAATATAGCTAGTACACATGGCAACTTTCATATCTCTATAAATATAAAAAAAATATTTTGTAAATTTTTCGGTATACCTCCGTTAAACCTTTACGAATCGATTAAAATGTTTTTTTAATTAAATAATAGGTACATGAAGCGCATTTTATCAAAAATTGAAGTGAATCACCGTATGAAGTTAGAGAGTACCGAATATACAATTGTCTCACACACTCTTTACCTATCACTCCCGATACTATAGGTACCTTTATTCGGGAGCGAGAGAGACAATTTCACTTTAGCTAAGTTGCCAAAACTTCTGCCAGACACCAGTTAAGTAGCTTTCCGAGCTTCGTTGGGGGTAGTACTCTCGTTCGCGCTGCAAACGTGAGCTAATAGTTTTTCATGGTTTATCAAATAGATTTGAAATATTATCACTTTTGACTACAAGTATAAATATTTGAAGCAATTGTAATGAAAATTTATTTTTTTCTATTTAAAATCTCTCATTTATGCATGTGTATGAAGTGCGCAGCACTGTAACGCTAAGATGTTTCTGGCACAGTGAGGGAAGGGTTAAATTATTGTGATGTCAATAATATTTTAAATCACACTTTTATTTGTTTATCTGCTCATTACTGATTTATTTATTTAACTAAATCTTTAAACGTATACATTTTGACATCGTTTTAAGCAAACATTCGTATATCGTTAGCAGAATCCGATTATGGTCAGATCAGAGGTCCGAGGTTCAAAAATGCAGTTTACCGCAATTCGATTCCCATTTCTTAATAAAAAGTTATTCACCACTTAAAAAAAAAAAAAAAATACAAATACAAGTTGGAATATTTGGGTAACTCGTAAGAATATGAATATTTTATTTTTTTAAAAACATTTTAAGGGGAACTTTAAGTTGCGCCTTGGTTATTGCAAATGTATCTGAATATATTAGGATTGCAGGTGTGTAAATTGTGCCACTGTTATTTGAGGGGTGCGACATAATATAATATTCTCATAGGTTTCTTCATAGATTTCAAAACATCCTAAAAATAGGCACTTACTGAATATTTGTACTGTAACGTATTATTACATTACCATTTAGCTAATTATTAACACTTTGTATCCCGGAGCCGTGTAAACACGTGATTATATAACCATGCGTTGAGTCCCGGTCCCGTGTTTTCACGTGGTTTCCTAACTGTCTAAAAAGGTGCATTTTATTGACATCTAGTGACTTTTATTAATACTTTTTTGCTGCTGGTAAACCACGTGAAAACACGGGACCGGGACACAACGCTTGGTTATTATAAGCATGTGTTTAGACTGCAACTGCTCCGGGATAAAAAGCACAAAAAAGAAGTGAGACCCTGTATATGTGTGAGCATTACAATGTGTGGCTCTCCATAAAGGCCAATGTCGGCAAAACTATCAAACAAAAATGTTTTATTGAATTATTTTAAATAAATATGAGAAGTTTCAATTAATTTAACCCAGTATTTTCATAATTATGACACTTTTAAGAAACCCTTTAAAAGCATGAAATATCACAAAAATGGGCCGGGCACAGGGTCAATTTTATGTGTATTTGGCCGGTACTCAAAGTGTTAAAAGGACACGCGCCGGAAGATTGGTTTGATAAATAGGTATTTGAATACAATTTTTCTCTCTGAACACTGCGAGAAAAAGGCAGCTTCGCGTCTGACTGATTATGACCAACTAAAATTGATTTGATCGAGGTCTCGTATTCCCGTTTTCTGCAACCTAAAATCAAACTGATTTTGATTTTATTAAGAAAAAGTATTTAAAAAATGGTTCGGCGTGTTTCGATTTAAAAAAAAAGGTAATTATATGTATATACCCTACGTCCGAGGAAGACAAATAAAATTAGGCGCTTTTAAGAGTTTTTAGATAATCCTAGCTCCTACAAAAGACAATATTTAAATTTAAAAAATGGTGATCCGCCAACAGTGGATATTAGTGTTTAAAAAATCATCACTACAATGCCATAATTGGGAGAAAAAAAACGAGAATACGTTTTTCTGAAGAATAGTCAGTCCGCTTATCCTCTTAATTTTTTTTGCTTTACCTACTCACAATAATGTGGCTTTATTCTGTTACTAATTTATTTGTATCGTATGATAGGGAACGAGAGCAAAATACGATTTTGATTGCCTTAAAGTGAGATGGATATAATTTGACGAACGAACGAACTTGATAAACGAAATTGTGTTTCGAGTGTGTATAGTTTAGAAATATTCAAGATGAATATATAGTTTAATGATAAATAAATTGAAGTTAATATTTGTAGATATTATAATGTTTGCACTATTTTCAGACCAATTAAAATAAATAGAATAAAAAATTGTGAATCCTGCTGTTTTTTTTTCGACGGTTGAACACACCTGATTTGGACTTCAGACAAAAACGCCGAGAGTCGGTTTTTATCTAATACGGAACAACTTTCTACTGACAAATGCTCTTAGTTGTAATAATATAATTCACAGTTTTAAACCGGAGCAATAGTTGACCGGTTGATTAAAATAGTTTTAATTGAAATCTCAGCAGTTAGCTACATAACCTCTAGTGATTACTAGCGTACCCTTGATTGGTTATGCTTGTTACTTTGGTCAGTATGCTAATAAGTTGTTTCGACTTAGTAAAACTTATAATAAAGACGTTGTAGCGAACGAATTAATTTAGCGTCTTTCAAATTGAACCGCCTTGATTAATTTTTCTTGTCGATAAAAATTTGGTACCTGCAGATTTCAAAAGATTGTTTTTTTTCTTTCATTAAAATCTGCGGTCATATAAACATCATCATCGTCATGTCTACCCCGGCTTGCACCCGATGGTGCATAGGGCACTGTATTGGTAATGCAATAGCATGTTTTAAAATGTTTTCATCGTATACTTGGGTTTTTTATTTTGAGTCCTAGAACGACCACGAAAATAAATGTGTTTGTGATTTTTATCAAGCCTGTATGCTTTGTTATAATATAAAAAATACACAAACAGTTTCATTTTAATTGTATTTTTAAAATTCACCAGTGACCGAGATTCCACCCTACCCACCCGCCCACCAGTCTGACGATTTCGGTCACGACGAAACCCGGTCATTGGTGAAAATTATAATTTAAAGTTAAATTGAAATGTGCACGTATTGTCATTGTTATAATTAAAATGCAGTTCCATCAAAAATGCCAGTAAAAACATTAAATCAATTGGATCACTTGAAAAAGAAAAAAACAATAAAACAATTATACTAAACATAATATTTTGAGTATGTTTAAATAAAATATTTGTAGACAACGCTGGATTCTTCTTCTTTTTTTCAGGAGAGTTTCAAGCTCTGTAAATACCTTAGGCTCCATATTACCTACCCAAAAAGGTCTTCCGGCTCAAAAAATGAAAGCAATTATACCACACCTAAGTTACTTACATTTATTTCGTAGTGAAGATATATCATCTCTTTCTAATCCTACGGGGAGAAGACGAGGTGGTAAATTTGTTTGCTTCGAAGACTTTGCAAACTTTGAAAGTTTTGCATTGGATTAAAATAATAAAATTTTTCTAAATATTATTATTTTTAGTTTATTGCCCTTGTTTGTCTTTGCTACATATTTTGTGTTATTTTTGTTCTGTTTCTTGTTTTTATTTATTATGGATAACTTTTATAGCGCCATTTTCGTGAAAATAACCTCAAAGGTTCTTTACAATAACCATCCCATCTATCTTTCTTACTCTACTGCGCGTTTTGGACAACAATGTTGACGCGATAATGCTCATTTTTCAAAACATTATTTCAAACTATCCTTCTATAAAGCATCATCTCTATTTAATCATAAATTTCAGCTCTACGGGAAATAGGATATAAAAAACGTTTTCTTACGCGCGGTAAAAATTAGAGCATTAAATTGTACGGCAAAGTTTCTTGAAAATGTATGAAAAAAATATTTTCATAAAAAACGAACTACTTTGAACGAAGTCACTAGTGATGACATGATAGTGACTAAATGACTTAACCAATGATAAGAGAGTTGAGTAAGATTTTCAGTTTACGGTAAGTCAAAATTACAATCGGCAAAACTGACCGCATAGAAGCGGAAAAGAATTTGAGACGTCACGCAAGGAGTAATTTCAGAAATAAAAAAAATTAAAATATGGCTCAGATAGTGATAATTAAAAAAATAATTTTGTTTTAGTTCAATAGTCTATTAAATAATAATAAAAACCACTAAACTTCCTGAGTATACGTTAGTGAGTTAAACCTTATTATTGGAACAAACAGGTGAAATTCTTAATTCGGAAAACTGATAGCTGAATTTCCCCGCCATACAAAGTGCCGATGTCATTGGCCCCGCCATACTTTAATATGTAGGCACTAGTAGGTACGCAAAGGCATGTTTAATATTAGACAAGCTGATTTATAAACTCGGTCCGTAATGAAGTGCCGGCCCAAAGTAGTACGCTCAGACGTACTTTAAACCAATAGAAGCGCGGGACATTTTGTCAAATTACGCAGGGTTTTAGAGAAAGGTATGCGTACAAATATCCCGCCACCCAGACATAGAGTGAACATCGAATGCCTTTTTGTGTTTGTGTCGCTGGAATTTTCTGGAAAAGCGGCTCCGGTAAAATAAACAAATGAAATCTGGAATGTTCTAAATCTCGGGAGACTACAAGTCTCTTGAGGCTGGAGTTAGTTTGTTGTTGCATTATGTCCTCCAGCTATTACAGAAATAGCGTGGCGAGTAATAGGAAGTAAAAATCCGAACAAACATTTAGCATAAACATTACACTTCCACGGGGAATCAAAACTGGAACAAAAACAATTTACATGTGGAGAAAAACGAAAAATGCACGGCTAAAATAAACGATACGGTTTGAAAATAAACTAATTTCAAATTATTTATTTTATATATGTTTATGTACATTATAAAAATATTTCAATGCATACATAAAACGAAACCAATAATACTAAAATTAAAATATACAAAGATGGAAAAATAAAAACACAACCTAAGATACTAGAACGAAGATTCTCTCAATGCTCCGTGGAGCTGATAAGGGTTGTTCCAGGTTTTATTTATTTATTTAGTTGACACTTTATATACCTACATATACAATATATATATACATATAAGGGTGAGCATATTGCTTTAAGGCATTTTTTTCCTACTTACCTAAACCGTTCAGTTTGAGAAAATGATAAATACATGAACATATTGAATCTTACAATTTTACAAAATAAAAATTTATTAAAAAAAAATAACACTATACTATGAAGAGAGGAGAGGGGATGGGAAGAAAAGGAGAAGGATAGAGGAACAATCTCAATATTTAGATTGTGACATTTCAATCTTGCTTTAATGTAAATAAAGAAGTTCTATGGGCGCAGCCATACACCAGCAAAGTATGTGGAAATACAACAAGCTAAATGTTGGGAGTGTAAAATTTCACCATGGAAATGATTAAAGAATAGAGCACTACAAGAAATTTCACGGCATTGCAATACGAGTGGGATGTTTGTAACTGCGAGTCCTCATTGGGATGAACCGCTATGACAGCATATTCTAAGCCTCCGAGAAAGGTTGAAAAAAACCTAAAAGTTATAATCATCAATTTGGTTGAACTCTGCTGGGAATCGAGTTTGAGACAACATTCATTAAATGTGGTTGTATTTATATTTGATTTATTATCTTTATTTTCTTACTTTATGTGAATGGCTTAATTGCACTAGTCAGCCAATCAAACTAGAATTTAAGAATCAAAATTATTGAAAGTGGAGATAGCTAGGATTGCCTGCCGAGATAGACGCGCGAAATTCAATCTTTCCTGCCTACTCCTGAAAAAAAATGGCGTGATAGTAGCGGTATAAAAAAAAGTCAAATAAGATACGTTGTTTTAACGGCCCCTTTATTTAAAAGTCCACCTACTTCTTTTTAAATGGCATCATTTGAGAAGAAGCAAATCATTTTTATCTCCCTTAGACATGCGCGTATTTAAAAAATATTAATTCAAATAATGACGAAATCGCAATGATAAGGATAGTGTAAGGAGTGTAAATAAGTTGGAAAAATGCCACATAGAAAGATGATTAGAAAAGAGGGGAATAGCGTATAAAAAACTCAAAGCACTTCATACGATATAGTAGGTATTCAAAATGAGTACAGTAAAATATTAATTTTATAAATGAGTTAGGAGTATGAAAACGTGAATATTAAAAATGTAGTGTTTTTTTTTGAAAAAAGTGTACTAATTTAAAAAATGTATTTTTAACTCACTGCGTAGTAAATACATAAATTAAGCAATAATATATCAACTTATCTTTTTTCTAAAGTTTGTGTTAGTTTTATTTCGTTTATGTTTAAAACGGGACAAAGGCAGTCGATACTAACATACCAGAGACTCAAATTCTACAATTAACCACCAGATAAATCTAAACAAAAGTCTAAGACAACCTTAATACAAAAGATGTTTAAAATATTATAATTGACAAAAGAATGTAATCCGTAAGGGTTTATAAATAAGTATATTTCTAATAAAATAAATACATGGTTGACAAGTTATTGCTCATTTCAGAGATCACTTACACGCTTTGTAACATTCAGCATTCTGCATATCTTGGAACATTCAAATTTCATTAAATCTGTTGACTTTTGTGAAAATATCGAATAAAAATCTTCTCTAAAATATTTTGTATCTCTGTTGCAATAATATATTTTGAGAGTGTAAAATCTAGTTCTTATCTAAAAACATTTGAACAAACTCAGAATATTCTTGAAGAAAAATCTGTCATTCCAAATAATGTTACCAGTACCGTACAAAATATTCTGATGGGTGTATCAAATATTCATACGAAATTTAAGTTAGTTAGTGATTGAAAGTAATAAAGAACAATCTATTATAGTGAAATAAAAGGCAATTTCTTTTTTTTTTTTTTTTTGTTTATTTTTCCATACTGTTACATATTATGCATGTATTAAATTACATATTTTACATATTAAACATATTAAATTACATATTAAACATTAGAAGAGAAAAAGAGAAAAAATACATATTCTAAAAATAAACATAGCCTTAAATTTGGAAAAAATGCCCACAAAGACTTAAACGTCTGAGCGTGGGCCATTCCTTTTTTATTGTTTTTGGTGAATTTTTTGGTATACAAACACAAATATGACAATGCCATTAAAAATCATACAGAAATAACAGGAAAATGACATAAACAATGTAATTAAGACATCAAAGTTTAGAATATGCTGTTGTACGACTCTTTCACAATAGGTGTATATCTGTATTTTCCATGCTGATCCAAGTCCTCAAAGCCGCTTTAAACTTTGGAAGGGATTCTATATTTTGTATTTCCTTGGGTAGGAGATTAAAAGATCTTGGACCAACATGGAAAGAGTGTCTCTGTGCGAACTTAGTTCTGCATCCTGGAACCGACAGTACACTTTCTGATCTGCTACTAGTCCTATTTAAATTATTGCCAAACAATTCCCTATTTTTGTGTACATATTTTAAGCATTGTAATAAATATAACTTTTTTGAATTAAGGAGTCCGCTCTCTATGTACAATTCGTTACTAGGAAATAGTCTATGCTTTTTGTACATTATCTTAACTATACTCTTCTGTGTAATTTCTACAGGGTGACTATGTGCGTCCAAAACTCCACCCCATCCAATTATGCCGTATGTAACAGAAGACTGAATTAGAGCGTAATACAGCATTTTTAATTTTTCATAAGTTAAAATATTTTTTAATCTTTGGAAAACGTAAGATAAATATCTTATTTTGTCTGTTAATTTAGCTATATGTGTTTCCCATTTTAGCCTATAATCTATGTGGATACCCAGATATTTATAACTTTCACCTGAGCTAATTTTCTAACACTTATTACAGATATCTATATTACAATTTAAATCGTGTATTTTAATTGACAAATTTTGTGAAGGGCCAGTCTTATTAGAGATTTGAAAGGGCAAATACATGGTTTTTTCTTGATTTAAACTAAGCAAATTATTTTCCAACCAGTTATTAACTATTGTTATACTTTTTGTAGCATCACTAAATGTTAACTCCCATGTTTTATTATATACTATAATAGCAGTGTCATCAGCATAGGACAATATTTGTATGATTGAATTTTTTAAAGTTTAAAAAAATGTTTTCTAATAATATTATGCACCTTTTAAAGAGAGCATAGAACACAAATTTTTGTATTAAAATTACATCAGAAAATGATTTATTTAATGTTCTTTTATAATTTCATTGTTACTTAAAGAGTGAATGTGTTATACTTTTGAAAAATTTTCATACTTTTCAATATTTTGTGTTAAATAAAGAGAATATGTATATTGTAACATATCAATAATTTCATGTCGGATTTTTTTTTCCGATAATGAATATCTGAACATTAAATTTTTTCACAAATTAAAACAAAAATATTTCGACAAATCGAATTAATTCTTCCATTGGAAAAATCCACAATTTAGAAAGGTATGCATAATTTTGTGTACATATTAGTGGATGCATAAATAATAGTGGTTACATAGATCAAAAAGTTTTGCGGGTTGTTAATGATTTATTTTAATTATTGTTGTTGGTTCGTTTTATTTTGCTAGTACTAACAAGCAATTTATCTTACTTATGTTTGAATTGCGAAATAAATTAAAATCATAAAATTGGTATTTGCATATTTAAACAGGTTCCATTTTGATGTCATAATTATTTTTGTCATGGTTAGATTTGAATTAATGACTTTCTACAATAACTTCTGATTTGCAATGATTAATGATGAGGTATCTTAATTAATCTCGAAGCATGGGAATGATTTACTTATTCAAGAAATTAATTTTAAATTATATAAATTTGGAAAAACAAATTTCTTTTATTCTTATGTGTGCTCTAATAACTACGTTGTAAATATATATAAAAAAATTACACATATTATATCTTGCTTAATTTTTTCACAGCGTTACATAAAAAATAATTTTGTGAATTCGCTTTTCTTCTAAATGGGAGTCTGTTTTTTTTTTTCTTTTTTCTCATATCTGGTGTTATGTTCTAGTTGGCTTTGATACTCGTATTTTTTAACAATGTTTGAGTATGTCCAGATGCTTGTAGGCTGGCTGGATTTTCTCCCTAGGGAGTTGTTCATATTTAAATTTATTTCAACAGTGAGGGAAAACCTGTAAATGCCTAGACTTCCATATTCCCTTCTCAAAAACGTTTTTCCCTCTCTGTTGAAATAAATTGTCTTTTTTTTTTCAAAATTTTGTTTTTTGTTTTGACTTTTTAATTACACAAATATAACAGTATTGTATAATATAATTTTTCTCTACGTTTGTATATAATTATTTAATTAGTCGAGATTTTGAATATTTTAACAAGCGACCGTAAATAATTTAGAAAATAATCATTTGGATACTTAAAAGACAATAATTATTTCATCTCAATATACAAATAACAACAAATTAATTAATATTATTCAATAAAAGACTTCTTAGTCATTGGTTTCATAAATTGTTACAAAAATACTAGACAATTATTGAAGTAATAGTAGACAACTTAAGTATATAGTTATAAATATGTTATTAAAATCATCTACACTTGAGTACCCCAATTTTGGTCAATGAAAGTTTTTTTTTTAAATGTATTAAAAATCTGATTTTAATTTTTAATTTAAATTATGTAAAAATTCCGCCAAAACCGTTTATATAAGATTTTTTTTTAGTAAGAACAATTAATTTAACTGTCTCTTCTGTAAAGATGCCACAAGTTGCTTAGTAAGTTTTACATTTCCACTGTCGATATTATGGTCTTTGGATTCAAGACATACCTTCATAACTTCAAGAAGTTAGGTATTTAAAAAAAATATACAATAACTTTTGAATAGACTACCAAACTAAGCCAAACAAATAATGTATCGTATTATCAGCGGTCTGAGGTATTTTTATTGGATATTTATATTGGTCTTGGGATATTTATTGTACAGCGCCCTTGAGGTGATTTTCACAAATATGGCGCTATATATTTTATCCACAATAATAATACTCGTAATAAAGTGAATGAAGTCATTGCGTTTAGACGTGCATTTAAGTCTAAACTTCTGAAAGTTTTAAACAGTTCTGAATTTTCTTTAAGGATTTCGACAACCATAAAGTCAAAAACGTTTTAAGCTTGCGTTCGACTTTTTTATGTTCGTAGCAGAAACAAATATCGTTCTATAATTCTATTAAGGTAATGATCTTTAACGGAAATTACGTACAAGAGATAAAAAAAAATCCACCCCAGCCGCCGTTCCGTAAATGCTATTTAGTCGAGGGAGATAGGGGCAAGACGAACCGCGAAAAATATATTCCATGTAAATTCTCCGTCTGTGTTTTGTGTGTTTTCCTCCTAAGGGTGGTAGATATATTTTGCACGCTCCTTGATGATTCCCCCCTCGACTAAAGGAAAAAGTGAGGTTGACTTAGGCCGACCGGCTGATAGCGTCAGAAAAAGATAAAATTATGAATAATGTCCTTGTTCGCCCGGCGTCTCCCTTTTGGACCAGTATTTTAAAAAGCACATTACGGGGAAATAAATCAAATTACAAACATCTATCGCTGTGGTAATTTGGTCGCTGGTTATTTAAAGTACGGCTATTAAATGACAGTTTTTGTGTGCTCGAGAATAGAAAAAAAATACACCTACTCCGTTGTAATAGACTCTACACAGTGCGGCTGTATGGAAGAGATACATTACCGTGTAAAGATAAATTTCTCAAAATTTCGTTTCGTTTTTAATTTCCATCAACAAAACATCACTTTATTTCACAATACAGACTTCTATATTCTCTTTTTTTAAATGTTCTTCATCTCTGTTATAATATATTAATATCATTTCACACTTGAAAGGGTAGGCAGAATTGATAGAGCATACTAAACGAAGTGATCGAAATGGTTTTTTTTCTTCTAAGATGGACAGTAAATAAAAAAATAGGATAAATAATAAGGAAAAAAATCCACGTAGGCATGTAAGAGTATATACTTATTTATTCAGTTAAAACTGATCAATGTATACATTTGCACATATATATACATATAGAAACACATATAAATATACATCTACGTCTTCTCATAAACTTGGTACAAACCCTTATGGGTAGGAGCGAAGTACGAAATTGGAAAAGCAATGATACAAGTAGGTTGAATGCTGTCGAAATGTGATTTCTCGGGTTATGTGTAGTAAAAATATGTACGATAGATAAATGTCGAGATTCGTACATTATCTAAGCATTATCCACAAAATCAAGAAAAGAGTCCAACGTTCATTTAGACATATATATTGAATGGACAGCGAAATGATGAATCTTAAGAGAGAGCGAGATCTGGCATAACATGGCATAAAAAAATTCAATAAATACTAGAAAACATGTCAAAAGTAGGAATAATGGGCGGAAGTGCATGAAACGATTTATGAATGTAGAGAAATCGAGATCTGTATGCAAATACAGAGTGATGTGGCGTTCTATCCTCTCTACCTATTGGTGTGTTAGTGTTGTAGTTGAAACTTATGTTAGTGGTCGTTTAGCTGAAATACCAAACACATCTCTTTCAATGACTCGCCTTTTCCTATGTTTTTTTTTTATATTCTCCAACTCGCGTGTAATATAAATTTGCATATTAAAATGAGTCAAAAACTTGAAAAATAGAGTATAAAGATATTTTATTCTCTGAAAAATGAGTTGAGAGACGCCACCCGTTTTCCTTTTAGAATTGGTAATTTTCTCGGCCTTCTGTTTTGGAAGGAAAATGGAGAAAAATATGATAAATGGGCGAATTGATTCCGCGGCCCGCCTTCACGTTAGGCCTCCTTTCCCGTTTATCATACCAACTTTAAGATTTATTTTAAGTACTTTCTATAAATAAGCGAGAGCAATAAATTACCTTTCGTATTAATCAAAATTAGGGCAGGAGGTCTAGGTACGTCGGCTAAAGCCGTACATAAGAAATCTATCAAAATACAAACCGTTATCACAGAGTAATAAAACTGTTTCGACTTACTTAAAGGGTGAGAAAAGCGTGTATAAATGAAAAATTTCACTCACATATTTTTGTGGAGTTTATTATTAACTTAATTGACCAATATAAAAGAAAAAACAATAAAATGGATTTGGACAATATTGGCGGAAATAACCATTAGGGGAAGGCATGGCAAGTTGTTACGGGGGCAAGTTGTTACATACTAAATAACTCCCCCACCACTAGGTTCTGTGACGTACCTGTCGCACAGCATATCTAAACATCGTGTCCACAATGCTCTACGGCATGACACTCTTGCCGGTCGTGCGTAATTCAAATAAAATCGATTATGGTGTATTTCGTATCTGAAAGTAGCTTTCGTTGATTGATTTTGAAGATTAATATTTCACCAACTATAAAAGCTAAGTTGATTCTCTCTTCATGTCTCTTTAATATATATAATAACATTTAGATAATATGTCAAAATAATAACACTTTCCGTGTTAATGCTATGACAATTAGTTTTTATTTTGGGTCAGAGGGGCTAGTTGTTACAATAATGGGGGGGCAAGTTTTTATTGTAACAACTAGCTCCACAACGTTTCCCTTTTACTGTAAATGGCATATTTATGTAAAATTATTAAATCATTTATTATTATTGTTTGAGATTTTATATAACAATGATACGGACATATAAAAAAACAAAAGAGGTGAAATTTCCGAGAAGACCTACAAAAGGGCAGCTAAAGAAGTTACATAAGAAATATCTATTCGAAGAGCTGCCGAAGCATACAAAGTAAATTTAATGACATTACATCGTTACATAAAACGTCAAAAAAATGGTCCAACCACATCTAACATAGTGAGTTACAACAAACCTCGGCAAATATTTTATGTCGATCAGGAAAAGGAGCTTACAGCATACATAAGCTTTTGCTATTATATCATTACATGTAATTATATATATTCTACATATTTTTGGTAACAATTACATACATGTTTGATTATTGTTTTAGTTCGTAACAACATGCCCCCCCCCACCTTGTAACAACTTGCCCCTGTGTGGGGCACATTGTTACAGTTTTAATATATTTTTTGAAATACTATTATTATTTTTGTAGACTTTGTATGGACACATGTAAATTGTTTTATTAAATTTTAATATATGTACATTAAATTATAATTAATGTGATGTGTCTCAAAATAAACAGATATTCAAGTTTTTATTTTGTAGTAACAACTTGCCTCCCCTTCCCCTACATATAAATTTAATGTACCTACGTATAATGTTGAAAGTCATTAACAATGTCGTTTCGAAACAACCGAAATCAGCGCCTGGCTAAAGTAGTCTGAATTTAATTTTTCAGTTGTTGGTGACGTGTTGCGTTGCTGAATTGGCTGGCCTGGCACCTGATGTTGCATGTTCTCATAACAGAACACATTACCGAAAAATACTAAATGAAAACTTTGTTTTTGTTTACCTGTATTGTTATTTAACTTAATGATATAAGTATATATTGTACCTTTTTACATGTTACAAAATATAATAATCATCAAATCAAACTCCATACCTGATAGTGCATAGGGCACTGTTTTAGTGAAGTGCAGTGTATTTTGATCATATGTTACGGGAAGGTAAAGTGATCAGTATTATGCTTCAGGAACCAGTACAATAAATTATATAATTTATTTACAATTTTAAAAAACCCGTTAGGGTTACATTAGAAATTTAATATTGTCTAGTCATTTTATGTCTCGTCTAGTCTAGTTAGTTCAGTCATCATGTGCTTTTTCAGATTGATTTTAAATTTGTCTCCATTAAAAGTTTTCAAGTAGTAAGGTAGGTCGTTGTAGTGTTTAAGTCCATTATGTAGTATTTTTGACTGTCCTGTGTTTGTCTTTGCTTTTTCAATATGATAGTGTTTTTGTTGTCTGGTGTTATATTTATGTATGTCAGCGTTTTTGACTAATATTATGTCGTCGTCTTGTATGTTTCCCAGTGTTATTTTGTGCACAAATTTTAAGGTCTCAATTTTAGTCAAGTAGTTTATGTCAAACTGGTGTGTTTTTTTGTACAGTTCAGTCGTAGAGGTCAGGTAGGGTAGGTTGTATGTTAGTTTAAGAATTTTATTTTGTTGTCTTTGTATTCTTGTTATGTCTGTCTTGTTACCAGTTCCCCAGAAGGCGATCATGTAACATAATTTACTTTTGACATAGGCTTCGTACATCATAATTTTTTCCTTTCTTGATATAAAATCTTTAATTTTGTAGAAGAGGCTATAGAGTGATGCCATTACTTTAGTGAGTCCGTCTATGTGTTTTGTCCATTTTAATTGTCTGTCCATTGTGAGTCCTAGGTAAATCACCTCTTAAGCAAATATTTTATATTCACTCACCCAGGAATCGAATTCAGGACCTCAAGCATGGCAAGAAAAAACACAGCAACTATTGTACTACATGCGGAGTTTTCTCTACTTATTTTTCATGATTTTTACCCGAAAGTACATAGCCATCGCGCATCGAGTTAAAAACATTTGTCTAGGATTTTGATTCCATCACACACACAACTGTATTCTTAATTCGCTCGACAAATACAATATGCAGTTTTAATCTGTAAAAATACGTTTTTCATAAGTATTCATATTTTAGTAGCGGGTAACAGTCGAATTTAACAGATATTTTCATTGCAACGATGCAAAATATTCGATAATTTTGATGGAAAATATTTTTTTTGCACACTGTACATTCCAATATCACGATATTCAAGTTACCGGCTCGATTGGCTATAAGAATTTGCTCGCTCGCAACTGCGAGCTAAAAGAACAAAAGCACTTGCATGATATTAGTTATTAGTCTCTAACGTAACTGAGTTAAATTATAAATAATGCAATGTGCCCTGAATAAGCAGATGAAAGCTAATGCAGGTAAATACTGGAAGAAATCATACAAAATATAGACCTTTTGCATTATTCGCGTGAGCGACAGATACGGAAAACGGGCCAGCACGGCCTCTGACTGAGAGAATAATTATATTTAGTGTGTACATTTCTAGGTGCAAATCCATAATTACCTACCTAAAAAATATAAACGTAAAAATAAATCATTTAATTTTGCTTGACATATTTCTTTATTGGCCAGCGATCATTAATAAACTCGTTAACTGACTATTGTGCAGATTATATTATGTTTCTGTAATTTGAAACTAATTTTAATTAAATTTCTAATAAATTAACCAGAACGCTCAGTGACTTAACTGCTTCATCTTCATTTTCCAGTTAAGTGATATTCTAAATTGCAATTTAAATGCAAGTTTTTCTTTGACTGCAAGACATGGAAGTAGGGAAGTGAAAAAGGATCTGCAACGATTTGTTAAATCGGATTTTTTATGTCTTTTATAAATTTTAAAAAAATATGGAGACCATTTTATTGAAAGTTGATTTCATTTGAAAAAAAAACATTTGCGTAACAAATTGATTAATTGTCTATAAATATTTACATAAACCACTCATCGACTTTTTTATGTTTACTGGTTTTGTCCAAACACTAATTACGCAAACATGTAAAACCCACTGCACACTTTCACTGTAGTATTATAGTTTGAAAAAAATATAAAACCAGCGTGCTGATATGACTCATATTATTAGGAGCCAACACCTACGTGCACTGATCATATATATATTTTTTTAATTTTTAATATTGTGGGATTATTAGTTATTTAAAAATATTTAATAACATTTATTTAAATATGTCACCACAAAGTTAGTGTTTGAAATTATTAAATATATAATTAATATGATTACTCGATATTTAAAATCATTCAACAATTTACATTTTATGCATAAAAATAGAAAATGAAAATGATCCAATTTTTTCTAAATAATTACAATGAAAAATTTGTATTAAAACAAAACAGGAAGATACGCTGACTGGTTTTGAAACTCTTCTTGAAGAATATTTCTTAATCAGAGCGCTATCAACAATTGTAATACATAAATATTAAATGGGTTTTTTTACATCAAAAACATTTATATTTTATGGAATTATGTTTTGTACTTAATTTACAGTAAGGCGTCGATTGGTTTCAAATTATTTTTTTATTGCCCTTACGATGATGTATTAACCTTAAAACCGGTTAACGTATAACTGTAGCTGTGGTTTATACAATTATATCTATTTTCATTTTCTTGATTTACGTCATTCTTGCTATTCTGAATGCCTACCCAAGTAGTTACACAATTTTAAATCAATTGTGCAAGCAATTTTAAATGCTACATATTTTAAAAAAAATATTTTGGTATGTAATTTAAGTAATCAATATTGCAAGCTTCGAGTTTTATTTTTGAAAATACTTGCAAACTGTTTAAAATACAATATTATAATATTTTTAATATTTGAAACACTTACTTCTGGGAACATTATAACTCAGTGTATTAAAATAAAATAACTTTATTTATTTGTATGTACCACTGTATTTTTTTAAATAATTTAATATCCAACGAGTTATGGCAAAATACTATTCCTTTTTCAGGGTTTTCAGGTACAAACTGTGATTTTTTATTTATTTACATATTTATTATACACGGAAAATTTGTAACTTATCGACCTAGTGGTGTAATGGTCAGTGCGTTTGCGGTCTCGGGTTCAATTCCCGACATAGTTGATCTGAAATATATTTTAAAAAAACACTCGTTTATACCTTAGGATATTTCATGGTCTTTGGACGGGTAACCAAAACGACCATTATGTAACCAAAACGATCAAGATACGCAGTGATTGATGTACCAATGCAGCGTCCTATGCACCATCAGGTGCAGAAATGAAATGATGATTATGATGATATTATATTTTGCCGAAACCTGGTTAATAAATTATTTTAAAAAATAATGTGGTACATTAAAAAAAACAAAGTAATTTCACTGTCATAAATTCAATATTTTTATGGTTAAAATATACACATAGGTAACATCATGTTTTTTTACTATTTTTTCCACCCTTGCATACTTAGTATTAATTTTATACTTTTTAGCTATAATGTTTCAAAATTGAAATGAAAACTATCTGACACAATAAACTACCAAAAAAATCATTCAAGAAGCTTCTTTTCTGAATGGTTTTACTGTATATCTTCGTCGCGGGGCAGGGCAGTGGCGTTGTTAATTCTGGAAGCGTTTAGGTAATAAATCAGGGGAAAATGTCAGACCGACGCCGACGGTTCATGAAACTAGGTAAAAGGGGCGAGATCCGAGAAAAAGTTTTTCTCGCGCCGCCACTGGCGAGAACTCTTCGGTATATGCAACTGGAATATATAAGTGCTTTCTCACACAAATGAAGTCCTCACTCAAAAGAGAACTCAGCTAACCCACGATTTTGACTAAATTGAATCAAGAGTAATCAATTAAAAAATTACTTATTTTTATGTTCAAAACCTTAACTTTGTGGTCAAACAGTTTTATTAATGATATTAAATATAAGTATTTAAACATTTACCGACTTTTTATATCTGCCGGTTTCGAGAGGTACCCGTTTCTTTGTCAGGACACACGCTACACTGCATGTTATGCAAATACTAAAATTGACTTTCACCTTTTCCTTCACCTATTTACAAGTTAGTGTAGTGAGTGTCCCGACGAAGAGACCGGTATGTTCTAAAACCGGTAGACATAAAAGTCGGTAAGTGGTTAAATATTTATATTTACTTACATTAATTGAAACGTACTTACTTTATTTTGTAGCTTTTTTTCGGAAAATCTATAGGACAAGAATGTCGATTGAAATATTACTTAAATGTAACCTCTTTTTAAAGTTTTTTTAATGTTTTTTATATAGAATGCTTATTTGTTTTATAAAACTATTTTTTCCATGCTATAAATGTCAAAACGTATGTGTTTTTTTTGTTTCAACTGAAAATTTGCACAATGAAAAAATTAAGTTTTTACGCACTATAATACAAGTTATAAAATAACACGTCAATATCACAAGACTGTGAAATGGGAGTTATCCGAAATACTGAACATGCATGTTTATTTGGCGCATCCTGTCAATGCTTTGCATTACGTACTTACTTATCAAAAAACGTAGATACTTTAGAAAGTTACGATCATATGTAACCAACGCTGTATAAGACACAGGGTATAGAATTGGTACAGCAATTTAAAATATGTCCGGATTTTTGTCACAAAGGCACAAAATAGCTAATATTTTATTTAAATAATTTTTTTGGGTCAATTTTATCGAGAATTAAGCTTAGCATCTCGCACATATTGTCCAAACTCTCATACTTAACGCGCTGATCATTATGCGATAAGGTCGTCAAATTTCTGGGATAGCTTGTTTTCACTCTCAGCCGCTCACGTCTGTAGTGACAGTATCGCTCTTCAAGGGATGAAGTATTTAAGTACGGTGATGAGATTTACGCGCTCGGGAATGTGACCTATGACAGGAATACATGAACGTGTGAAATTTCTTTATTATTCCTGTTAACGATCAATTAATTCATCGATAATTGTTGTTTCTGGTAATTAAATTAACGAGCGTGCCTCCAATACCATACAAAATTACTAATTATATGCAATAAAAACATTGTACGTATTCTAAATTATTGTCAAAAATACCATCGTTGTTACTTGAATCAAATAATTAACTAGTAACGAGAAAATTTTCAAAAAGGCTATAAAAAATGGATACTGGAGCTGCGTAGAAGTAAAATGGATCGTTCATTCGCCTAAGCCAATATTGAATCAACTGCTCCATAAATATATAGGTTACGTTATGTTTTTATCATTTTATTGTACGTTGTATAATATAAATAATAAAGGTATTCGTAAATTCAATATGAACATAAATACGTAGTGTTTAAAACCGTTGGAACATTTTGTTAATTATCTCTGAATATTAAGTCTTCTTTGTATATTCTCACATGAAATTTTTTTTTTTAAGTATATTCTTGAGTGTTCTCGGCACGAGTAACGAGTAACCCCAGTGAGGTCACATAGTTTTTATTAACAGTCATTGTTTGTTACGGGAAATTAATTAAAAATAAATAAATATCATCCATGCGTTTAGAATATCTAATTTTTTTTTTAAAAAAGTATGGGATTTGATCCTGATTGATTGATTTTGAATGATTGTTGGGATGGTATTTTATCAAAATATTTTTTTTAACAATGAGGCATAATACATTTTGATAAGAAAATATAGAAATGTAGGCACATACCTATTGGTATTAAGAGATTCTTAAGTAAAAATAAATTTTGGATATTTTTTAATGGTTTCTGTCGCGCTAGTAAAGTAAATATAAAAATACATTTGGTCGTTAGATTTTTTTGTTGATGTCATCATCATAATTTTATCATCATTACCTTTCCACACCTAATGGTGCATAGGGCACTGCATTGGTAAACCAATCGCAGCGTATCTTGATCGTTTTCGTTACATGAAGATGAAGGTGAGATGATCAATCTCACATTTCAGGTACCAGTCCAGGGACTATGAAATATAATTAGTGTAAAAACACCCCTTTTAATAATTTTTTCAAATCCACCATGTTAGAAACTGAACCCATGACCTCTTGCATACTAGGCAAACGCAATGACAATTACATCATGAGGCTAATGTCAGTATTGTTTTTAAGTTTTATTTTTTACTTAGTTTTTTAATTTTTTCTAAATGAAATCTAAATGAATTTAAGTAAAACAACAATACAATTATGATACACTAATACTACGTTTTATTGTTTTGTTCGTGTTTTTAACCTGTTTTTATTTGTTTTTTACTGGAACCTTATTTAAATCTGACAGTTGTAAGAAAATATTACATATAATTGAATGAATGAAATATTATCAGTTTGGAACATATTGCTATTTTAGTTTGAACTGAACATATTTTAGGTTTCAAAGCGTGTTTTTTTTATTATTTTAGGAAATAAATACCAGTTGTAAATACATCCAGCGGAAATAGCAACATATAGCGGAAGAAATCAGGTGCTCTAACGAGAGTCGAACTGCCAAAACGTGAATACCATTTTAAGCGCGATAACGGACAAAAATAGACGCCATAGAAAAGATTAGCAGCAATTACTCAACAAAAACTCGATATTTTTATTTGGTTTATTATGGGAAAAATAAAATCGCAAATTTACTGTTCGTTTTTACATACATACAGGCCCAAAGGGTTAAAGGTAGGTATTGATAAAAAAAAACAATAAATAAAACTCATATCTCAATCAAATTACTTATGTGGCTACAGTTGATTTTTAAAAATATTTATTTATGCTTTATTCAGTTAGTTCATAACATTTATAGAACTAATATAAACTTTTAAAAACTTTACAATTATTCTATCAAAATTTCTCAAAAACATATTTTTTAAAATTAATTTCAAATATTTCGATCTTTTCTATCTCCTTAATTTCTTCAAGTAACTCATTGTACAGCTTCAATCCCTTGTACAATGAGTTTTGAGATTCTGTTTTTCTCTTCATTGGTAATCTTATCTTTTTTCCCTTGTTTCATATGTGTGACATTGTTGGTTATTTTATTATAAGTATGTATTTATTTACATGAAATTACAAGCAGAGTCTCAAATAGGCACATGAAAGCCCGTTTTAGGGAATTCACATCACTTAGTTATATCTGCGTATCAAGAGCTTGCGGTGAAGTTTTTGGTTAAGGAAGCTGTCACTTGGTACAAGGTACATAGATTGATAAAATTGTATTTCCACTTCTAACACAGAAATAGAATAAGGCGCTTTGAAAAAAACTGAAAAGCAATTTTATGCCATAATTTCAGCACTAACGAGTTATATTTCATAGTTTGATATTATAATATCATCTTATCAACCGATTTGAGTTCTCAATTTGGTAAAAAACCATCACAACATACGGAAAATAAACTTGGATTGGATTTTTAGAATTGGTTCCACAGAGATACTAAAGATCTCGATTTGCGCATGCACGGACTTGTAAAATTCAGTACTGGGGGACCGCCTTAAAGGAACCAAAACACTTACGCAGTTCCATGTTCCAGAATATGACTGAGCGCAGTTTACAAATATTTTTCATCAGCTCGCGGCGTCCGCGAAAAACTGCGCAGTCGGAGGGGTTGCCGCAATTTTTTTAGAAATTTTCAATAAATGAACATCGAACTTATCCTTAATCGCTACAATTAAAACAACAAACTCACACTTAACTAAAATATAAAACATTCATTAACTTATAGCTGAATAAAATAAAAATAGATACTGATTGTTTGGAGATCAAATTTTTAGGGAAGCATTGGACCACGTATGCTGCGTATCCATTCAAACGACGCAAAAACGGCTGGTAATAAAAAAAAAACGCTAGCTATGTTACACACAATTTTTTTTTAATTTTTCGGTCACTCCTACCTAGATCTAAGACTGTCTTAGAGCTATCTAATCATCAATATAGCTTTAACGGTGGCTGATTTATTCATCCGAAAATTGCCCACATAGACATATCCCACGTTCTAGAAAGAATTTCATGATGTTATTGATATTCCTGAGTAGAGACACAAAGTCAGTTGATCTATGAATAGTTGGTCGAATTTCGCAAAAGCCACAGAAATTTCTGGAACTTGGTCGGACATTAATTTCGTTACCACATAAATTTCTAGCTAGGCCCCCCGATCCACCCCTGCGCCTCATAGCAACACACCGCGTCACATAAATTACCACCATTCTTGGGTGAATTTCACCACCGCTGTGTATTGATAAATTACATTGTTTATGGTTGTATCCAGGGGTGGAGCGGGAATCGCCATTTTACACAAATATCCCGCGCGGGATTATTTTAGAGAAAAATCGAAAACAACAATGAAACACTGCTAACTCATAAACTACCACCTCATGGTACAGTGTGTTTGTCTAACACGCACATATCCCCTGTTAAATTCCCAACAACATCGATATATTTAATATTAACATGAATACATATATATACATATTTAAATATATATTTATGTTATTAAGTTTTGTACTAAAATGTTCCAATGTCTCTGACAGACACATTATTCATACAAAATAATGTATTATTAAAGCGTATGGCTGACAACCTATTTACGTGGGACATATTATTTGCTACCAAATACGTTGATTTTGATGTCGACACCAATGCAGTCTTCTGAACAATATAAACTCAATCATTATTCTTACCTTTCACTAAACTTAATCTTCATTATTACTTAAATTGATTTTACACTCTTATTTTATATAATTTATGAAAGATAGTGGAGTTCTATAATTGAGAATATATGTAAAGAACGTTAGTTATGCTAATTTAAAAAATGTATGTATTTTATGTATTCTTGTTGAACTTTCAAATAATTTTTTTTTAAATATATAAATGCATTCTTGTGTCTGAATGTAAGAATTTTATATAAATACTTGATCAACAATTTAAGTTTGTAAAAATGTTTGTCAACAAGATCCTGATTTATCAAGGTTAACATTAAAACAGATGGAAAATGTTTTAGAGAAGAGAATACAAAAATCAATACAATAATAGGGCTTATGACCTGTTATTGGCTAAGTAAAATAGCCACTTATGGTGAAATAATTCAGTCAAACAAACCTACCGATCTATCACAACTTGATTCCAATTTATCTTATCTATGAAGGGTTTTCAAAAAAATAATTCAAAATCAAAATGTTTCGGTAAAAATACGAGCTAAAATATATTTCAAATTTTAAAAAAGAAATTTACAAAACATCTAGGAAGTTTTTGATAATTGATTCAAATAATTTAAAAAATGATGGCATTGAGAAGTCATTTTCATTCCCTATTCGTATCGTAGGTGATCCAGTTAACAATGTTTCTATCAACGAAAAATAATTATTCCAAAAATTAATTTTATTTCACAAATCAAAATTCAGTGGCATATAGTAGTATTTGTGAGAATATTCACAAGTATATAGTATGAATATTAAAATCTCGCACCTACTTATGTACATATGTGAAAGGCCATTATATTATGATATTTTTGTGAATTTAGGGTAGGATAAAAAAATCAATCAATACCATCATTTCGTTTTTTTTAAATTCTATAGGAGTAAGTATTCTGATGAAGTCAAGAGTAAAATTTATTTCATTCATTTCTAATATATGGATTATATTTCGACAGCCGTTGTCAAATTCACAATATTAATTTATAAAGGTCATGCTTTTAACGTTTGATTGGGTTCATTTCGTATTTAAATTTTGCCTCTCTCCATTTTGTGAAGCGAGTTTCATCACAAAGGAAGCATTTTGTTGGCCTTTGTTGCTGTAGAGACACCCGTCAAAATTTTGTATTTATAGTCACATCAAGGGATGAACTTTTCAATGCAGGCAGAGTAATCAGCCATACTGCCATCATAAGCTAAAGGGATTTTTCTTTAAATCACAAACCGAATTTAATATAAGGTTACAAGGAAATTTGAAACACGTGAATCGAATAATATATGTAATGTGCAAAAACCAATGAGAAGTAAAAAAAAAGTTGGACTATAAACGATATACGATGAAGTTTTTAAGCATAAATACGATATATTCTTTTTTTTATTTTTTAACTTTGATTTATTTTAACAAATAAAATAACACACACAATTGTATTTTTGTTCCCGCAAAGCCAAGGCTTGTCTGCGGGTTACATTATTATTTTAATTTATAAAAGGTAAGTACAAAGTTTAACAAAAGATGAAAAATATAATATATTTATGTGCACACTTAAGTTTCACTTGCAGTTTTTAATAAGTTTTTAACTATTTTTTTTAATGTATTTAGGATTTTTCCAACACTATTTTCAACAGGTATTAAATTAAATTGTTTTGGTACTACACTTCCTATTATTTTATCTCCATAATAGTTCTTCTGTCGTGGCACCGTCAGCTGCTGTGCCGATACTTGTCGGGTCACGATCTGGGGGGTTACTTTGGATTTAAAAGTGCAATCGCGGAAATTATATGTCACTATCTTATACTGACACTGTTTGTTAATTAATATGCTGTTATTTTAATTACTATTATTTGTAGTTTTTTTTTAATTTGTTTAAAGTTGATCTACTAAAAAGTGTCATATCACATTAAAAAAAAACTTTTGTAACTAACTGCCTTTTTGCTTATGAAGGCTGCATAGCTTTTAGTATTGTTTTTTTTTTAATTTAACCTTCCTTAATGTAATTAGTAAATATTTTTTTTATTGTTCTTTTTTTAAACTACCTTTCTTGTCTTTTTACTTTTTTTATTATTGCCCTTTGTCTGTTATATTTTTCAATTCTATAAAATTAATACTTTTTTTCTAATTAAAATTATTTTTACGCATTCGAGCATTTTTTTTTCATCTATTTTAATTCCTTTTTTTACATTACTGCTGTTAAGTTTTTTTCCATTTCCAATATACTTTCACTAACGATTATTTTGATTACTTTTAGTGTGACTTTTATTTTGTTCTTTCCTATAATTACTTGAGTATGTTTTTCATTATGTTTACTCTCGTTTTTTTGCACTTATAATACGTAATAAAAATGATGTAATCAATAATAACGTTAATTGATAACCTTAGTATGTAAAACGTGTAAAATATGAAAACTTCAATGGTCCATTAGAATTGAGTTAATATTGCAGACTCAAAAAAAAGTTAATTGTACTGGTTGTTTTCCTGAATAAAAATAAATAAATGAATATCTTCAGCTAATAATGCTCAGTTGATAATTGAAAATAGCATTTTACGTGTTATTATTTATGTGAAACGTTTTGTGTTTTGTCTTGTATTTAATAATGTTTAATGTTTTACTTTTTTTTACTTTCCTATCTATTGTTTCGTACTTACCCATTGTTATTTACATACCTACGTGTCTTATTATATAGTTTATTGTTGGAGCTAATTGTTACTTATTGTTTAACTATATAATTTATAAATGTTTATAATTAACCGAATCAGTTAAACTTTGAGACCATTTTTAACTCACTATCATAAAATGGGAATCAGGTTGTGGTAGATTGAGGTTCGATCTTCTGACTTCTGATCCGTGGGTCCGTGGCACTAGCCACGGGAGCACTATCAACTAACTATTTTCATGCCTACTTAACCCATTTAAAAACGATAATAATAATAATCAGACAATATTGAAGATATCAACCAATAATTATAAAAAACAATAAATCACTATTAATGTTTAAAAACCTTGAACATTAAAACTTTTTTACGCCACGACTTCATTTGCATATATATTTGTTTTACTCTAATCTTTAACTGAGTCTTTTACTCTATTCAATAAACTGTTGTTTTTCTTTTTTTTCGGTTTTTTAATGCAATGAATATATGTTTTTTATTAAGTGAAATACGTTGCCCTGACGGTTAAAATTCATCCTAGTGTAAAATAAATCTTATGTGATAATGCATTTGATGAAACTAATCGGCACGTATTTGTACATTTTAGTTTTCGTCATTTTGAAGTAATTAGTTCCAAAAACTGACTTCTATGGATCAGCTTTGCTTAGATCTGTCATTAAATGTTGAATAAAATTACTACTTCTTGACAAACTTCAATATCGTAATCATAATGTAACTTATTTGGTCTTTTTATGTATTTTTTTTTGTTTTTAATACTTATTATGTATGACTGTATGTTTTCTGAATAAAATAAAATTAAATAAAAAAAAGTAAGTTTAAAAAAAAAAAATATTTTTGTGGTTTAATTATAATGCGGGTTTTCAATTCTTTTTTGTAAATATATCTAATTGGGAAAAAAACAATTTTTGAATTCCAATTCTCTGGTAGTACAAATTTTATTTTACTTAAAAAGTTTAAAAATACAATATGAAAAATGTGTATTCGTTCTCAAGGCATAAATAACATTTATCAAAATGGGAAAGTTCTAAAATTTTACTAAATCTGTTTAAAGTGTTGTTTTTGTAATACCACTTCTCAGTACTTACCTTGAATACTTAAATATTTATGTAAGTATGTCTGACTACGGTAACTCGGTAATAACTGGTACATATAAAAAGAATTTTTAAGATATCAAACAAACTATTATTGTAAATAATAATATTATTCCTTTAGTACTCATGTATATGTCGTATGATTGATACCATTAATGAAGATATCTCTTTTTTTTTTTTTTAATTTGTAGTTAATTTTAATAGTCTAAAGCAGATCATTTCTTCGAGTTTCTAAAACAGCTTAAAATCAGAAACCCGACAAAAAAATCTGTTTTAAACGAAACATTGATGAGATCTACAAAAAACGGGAACATCTATCCCAATGGGACTCGAAATTTTGTCATGAATTAACTAATCTATATATTCGGACTATTATTGTCGGCCTTGTGGTGTAGTGGTCAGTCATATTCTTACGACTGGCACCCGAAGCGTAAGACTGATCATTTTTCCTTCGTTTCACAAAATGATCAAGATACGCTGCGATTGGTGTTCTAATGCAGCGCCCTATGCACCATTAGATGCGGAAAGGGAATGAAAAATATGTCGTATTTTTTTCCATCAACCTTTTCACAAAGTGAAATATACCTAATTTATAAGCGATTCCCTATTTTAAATAACGTCTAAACCGATTTTAACAGATACCTACTCAAGTGCACAAACGTGACAAAAAAAAACATATTACATCCATGTTTTTTTTTCGTGGGGTGATCATCCCTTATTTTCTAATGCTCGTGACATTGACGCGCACAAAACTAGGGGTTGATGCCAAGTTCTGGATTGTAAGTCCCTCCCTCTCCTCCTAGCACCCTTCGCCCAAGGGTGGCCGGGCCCTCCCGCTTGGCGGCGGTTTGATGCATTATGCATCATGCAATTTACATTTTCAACCCTCTTTCATCCCCGTTTGGGCCAACCCCCGAAGGTGGACGGAGTACAACTGATGTTATTCGCATTAGTGGTGTTTTTAAAATAATTCATTTAGAATTATAATTCAACTGTCGGGATTTTTCCTACGATCTGTCTAAACCGAACTAAAATGTTGATTAACTAGATACCTCGTAAGTAAATAAATAAGAAATTAAACTTTATATCATGATACTATTCAATAAATTAAATCATTTTTTATAAATGTAGATAATGTTTTTTATAAATATGGCTAAATGGGATAAGAGACTTTGATTTTCATACGAGAAACCGATTATACCTGTTTTGTATAGATAATAGAATTATGTGTGAAATTATTAATCTCCAAAGTAATCATTTCTCTGAGAACCTAATATATCACAGAACATATTTTTGCTATTTTGTCATTGATAAAAATATACTGAGGCATTAAACCTACAAAATTTTTAGTCTGTCCAAATATATATACAATCAAAGACTGTATTTTACCCCCTAGGGTGTTATTAAGATAAATATATTACATTAGAAATGAAGAATATTTAAGATTCTAAAATATGCGAGTCTTGGTACATTGACTTCTCAAAAATCAACAGATAAAAGAATTGAAGAAATATGAATGTTCATACATAGGAAAAATTATGTATGTTACACAGTGCGTAAAGTGATCATTCAAACCAGACAATAATATGTCATTAGCCCTGTAAATGCGTAGGCTTCCATATACCCGTCTTCTTCATATCTGTTGTAATATGTTAATATTAATTCATTTTTAAACTTAATTGGTATGAAATTTTTTTTCGTAAATTTTGTTTTTATTTATAAAATCTTTTTTTTTTAAAACAGGGTGACACTTTAATCCATTTAGTTTTATAGACCAAATAATAACCAAAATTGTACTTACAGTATTTATAAATTAAAAACATTGTAATTTACCATTCTAACTCCATCCAGGACGTTACTTCTTTTTTGAAAGGTAAATGCCGCCTTTATTTGATTTTAAACCCAGCGCATCCCCCTTTGAAATCAATACACCAACCAGTTTGTCCGCACTTATTTTTTACGGAATCTCCGCATATTATTAGCGCGAGTACTCACCCGTACCTACCCTTTCATACGCTTTGCGTGGCGCTACTGAGCCGTCCTATCAGATGCGCTGTTCGGCCATAGATAAATCCGCGGGAAAATGATTTGTGGCCCGCGAACGCGCGCCATAATGACATGTTTTGGAAAATAGAATTTACCGTTTTATCAATACACAATGGGCTGCATTAAAGTGGTGGGTCCGCCATGACAGTGCCGAGTGATGACGTGTATATTTTCAATTTTGGATTTTGATTGTGTGCACAAAGGCCGATAGCGTAAATCTCTGAAATTTACGAGCAAACTAAACGAAAGGCCGCCATGTCAAATTTGAAGTACATAGTGCTAAAACGTATTTAATAAGTACTTACCTACATATGATAAACTTTGATAACACATTGTTCGTTTTTATTTCTGTGTGGCTATGATGTCACATGAGTCTACATAGAAAGCAAGACTTAATTTATCTCTTTTATTTAAAAAAAAATATAATGTTGTATATTACTCTAATAGGGCCGTGATTATAATGAAAAGTTTACAAAGTTATCTACGACTATCTATAAAGGAAAACCGATATGTGTGTACAAAACTGAGTATATTTGCATAAACACTTAAAGTATCTTTGTTGGTCACCTTGTTAACATGTTTAGAAGAAAAAAATATATGCATATTCTGCTTTTCATACAGAATACTTAATTTTACTTTGTAGATGAAATTGAAGATAAATGTAAACTTCTCATTGTAATCGGGGCCCTCGTTTAAATTAAATTATTATTTTTATGAATGATAGAAAACAGATTATCTAACAGGACCTTTAAATACGTTCTAATAATGTCTTGTTTTTGGATATCTGCATTTCAAAATATCTCGTTTCTTACTTAATGTAACACGACTTTACCGCACAGTTTGAAGAGGAATTTTTTAGCACAGTCTTTTAAGGACAAGTTGTTTCATCATCATCATCATTCCCCTTTCACACTTTATGGTGCAAAGGTCACTGCTTTGATACACATAGTATCGTGATCATTTTTTTATATGAAGGTAAGATGATTCTTTTCTCTTGCATGGTAGGCAAATGCGCTAACCATTACACCACGAGCCCGACATTGTTTAATCATTAAAAATATCTAGATTTTTTATTTTTTTTACGGATTTTTACCAAAACATAATAAAATCGGCCTAAGACAAGTTACATGCATTTACAAACTATTAACAAAAGAACCAGAAAGGACAAAAAATAATGTTTGTGCAAAAAAAATTATGTCAGTGTCCAAGAATAAGTAATAAAATATATATAGTGAAATTGTTTAATTAAATTGGATACAAATAATAAAAATTATTTTATTTGTTTTATTGAACACAATAGCTAACATAAACTGAAATAAGTACATTTAGAAAAATCCACCAAAAACCTGATGCCTACTCTAACAAATCATAACAAAATATAAAACAAATAATATATTGAATTTCAACAAACCAGGGAATAATTACGAATATATAATATATTTTATATAAACCAAGAAATGCAAGAAAAAAATCACTAAAAAAATATATGGAAATAATTCAAACATATTATACGCGTATACACAGACAAGGAAACGAATGTACCTCTCATATCAACATTTTTAACTAGAGTCTCTGTGAATTCAAATTATCTATTTATAAATGTTCTATAGTAACGATTAACTAATTATTTGCAAAAGCTACTTATGCTTATGGTCTGGTGTTTACTTATTTTATATTTTTTATATCTTTTGTATGCTGACATACATACATGTATATGTACATTTTTCTTGTTATTTTTCTTTTTCTTTTTATACCCATGTTTGATTATTGTTTTTCAGTTTTTAAATTTTGTAAATCTAACTAACTCATTATATTGTTATATTGTAGAAGGCACTCAGGCCGTATAATTTTTTTTTTTTTTTTTGTTAAAATAAAACAAATATTACTCATCAAAAGAAAGAACTGCTTAAACACAAAAAAATGTATGGTAAATATAAAACACATTTTTGTTTTTAGCCACTTATTTTTATTTGTTCTACTGACTTCTACTTGCTTACTTATAAATAAATTAAAAAATCTTAGAAAGGAAAATTTAATAGAAGTCTATGGAAACCTGAAACCTTTTTTTGGCTTGTTAAAGTAATCACTTAATTTATTTATTTAAAAAATCTAAATAAGTTTTATGCCAAAAGCTTTTACGGGTATATACACCTAATATTGTTTTACTGATTTTCGTAATTGGAAAAAAAATATTATTAATGCGATTTTTCTTTTCTATTTGCGCAATTTAGCAGTATTGTTACATAAACCTATAGGCATTTAAGTAGGTGAATAGGTATCTACTCTACCCTTTATTGATTTTGATTAAAATGTTTCTCGCTTATTCCAGAATTCCGGGTTCGGGTTTCAGGATTCGAGGCCTTTAGACCCTTTTAAGGGATGTTCAATAATAATTTTAATTCACTGGCAGTCTCGCTAACCGAACAAGCCTCCCTAATTTATGGAGCTTAAGCAGGCAAATCCGAGGATACTCTCATAACTTGGGTATTTTTAATTCATTTCATACAAGAATTTACTAGGTAATTATTCAAAAAAGATTTTGATTTAACCGTAGTAAACTAATTAAAATACTTTATTTCATTTAAATTATAAATTGACAATTCTTGATGGAATCCCATTGTAATAATGTAATAACTTATATAAGTTATTAATTTAAAAAATACTTAGTACACTTCCACTTATTTATTTTGACCAATTAGCGCTTTCACCCTTTAATGGGCATCTTCAGACTGGAGAGTATATTACAGTGTATGGATAATTTATATAAAAATAAATATTACTAATAAACATTTAAAAATAAGTTGAAAAAGATACAATACGCAATATTGCAATGGAACAGAATGAGACAAATAATTGAAACATGTGTGTACTTTAAGAGGATATTCTATTATTTGAAAAATATTTATTGATTTATTACAATGTACAGGGTCTAACTAAGGGGGCTAATAAAGGTGAGTTTTTAAATTTTAGAAAATTTTATTTTTAGAAAAAAAAATTAGAAATAAATAGGATAAAAAGTAAAAGCGATAGAATTTCAATAAATCAGCAGATAGAATTAAGTTCAGATATTTGAAACAATAAACTAGATAATAAATAAATAAACACATCTTTGAAAACGGGTTTTATAAAATATTCAAGGCAGAATTATCAAAATTATATAACGGGTTATTTTCGTAAATATGTCATTAATAAAAATTTTAATTGCCTGCGTTGAGGTTTACTGCGTAAGGGGTTAGCCTAAGTAAGTACGTAAAAAAATAATCTAATCGTTTATGTAAAGCGAGAGAGCAAGGAATATTAACTTTGTTTAGTTAACTCTCACTTTTTACTTCTTAAATTTGGTTTTAATGGAACAAAAATCACCTAATGAGGGTATGCATGTGTGTGTTAATCCATCGCTGTATGCTGCGTCTGAGCGTAGGAAACATTTAAAGCAATATAAGGTTTGCATGCAACGTTCGCCGATTAGCTGACCAAAATACGAACATAAAACTAACTCGTGAAAGAACAAAGAGCGCGATATTTAAAATGGTTTGACGAGTTAGTTTGATGGTTTAATACGATCGATTTTCAATTATTTTTATGAAAACAATGCCTTAGTTGCTTCCACATTGCTAACATACAGGTATATCAATATTTAATATCTGTATGCTGAGACAAAGCTTAAGGTGTGGAAGGTAAATTTTCATTCCATATGCAGAAAATCCCTGGAAGCTGAGATCTGTAGAATTTGCTTTCCTCACCAAGAGTTTTGTCTCTGATTACGTGATTTTTACATTCCTAAGTAAGTTAGCAAACTCACGGCCCAAAAGTGACTCGGCTTAATGAATCACGGTTATCAATTATTAATGTACGATGAATGGTAGAATATTTTGCAAATAATTTGTTTTTACATAGTTCGATACCTTGTTTCCTGTTCCTACAAGAAAAGCTTTGAAGTTAAAATCGCTGAAAGTGATATGCGACTGCAGAGCGCTTGGTAAGTAGGTATTTAATATAATTGTTCTGTCGCTCTCACAGAAGCGTCCCAAATACTGTGCTAAAAAGCCAACTGCATGCCGGACTGATTTTGCCTTACTAAAATTGATACAATTTAGGTCTCACGTTTTCGTTTTTCCTACCTAAAAAAAAAATTGGATCGGTAAGTTTTTCTTTTATCGAAAACCGTTTTTTTATTTGTATTCCAAACGTTCGAAAATGGCAGATAAAACTAGGCGCTTTCGGGGGTTTTAAGATGGTTCAAGCTCCTATAAAAGACAATTTATCAACAAAGAACGATACAGACACGCCAATGGTAGATATCTATAGTGTGTAAAAAACTATCGCTCGAGTGTCACAAACTAGGGAGTAAATACATATCACGTTTGTATGAAGAAAAGTCAGGCCGTTCATCCTTTTAACGAGTGATATATTGTTTTTTTTTTTTTTTTATATTTCTTAAATTCACGTTAACGCCCGGGGGCTTTTACAAGTATGGTACATAGAGCAAAGGTATGAAGTAAAGAATAACATATATAATAGCATTTGGCACACTCAAGTACACATACCGACAAAGAAAATATATTTTTAAAATACATATTTATAAAGGTGAAATTATGTACATCAATATTGATAAACATTTAAATTAAATAATGTACCTACTAAAAATACCTTTTTTGTTAGATTTTGTAATAAAAATCCTAAATGTTGTTATAAATACACAGTTGTTATAAATACACAAAAATACAACGTGTATAAAAGAAAATCATGAAATAATTGTGTACATATCTTTAAATGCTTAAAAACGTAGATACAACCATAAAAAATAACTAAGCACAACTTGTATATATTATTTTAAGAAAATCATATTACAGTGACGATTACAAATAGTTTTGATGAATTTTGCTTCAAAGACAAACAATGGGAAAATATGAATCTATTGTGCAAATATAAGAATGCTTATAACAGACGTAAAAACAACGTTTAATAAAGCAAAAACTCGGTGTAAGATTAAAGATTACACATTGTACATAAATATTGTAAAACATATACATTAAATGAATATGGAAAAAAAACTATTTAGCTCATATCTAAAGATCTACATATTAAACATTACTTTAGTATATAGGTTAAAACCAATTACGTTATAAAGATATTGTAGCTTATAATAAGTTATACGTATCTTTTTTTTTCCAAAATGATCAATGGACACTGCATATCAGTGGAAGCTGTGATTTATTTTATAGGTAATCTACAAAAAATTACCATTAATTTGTACCTACATATTTGTGCATAATATGCAATGAATTTAATAATACAAGATTATTTATCCTGTTGTTCTGTAAAAAACAACTCCAGCAAAAATTATTATTGACCACGCGAAATACGTAGCTTTATTCTACACTTTTTTAATACGATACTTGTACAATAGTTTATTTACAAATACCACAATGACATTAAGCAGTAACTGTCAACACTGAGCACTGGCCGATTTCTTTTAAAATGAATAAAATTCCAAAAACGATCACTGCGAACGCCACATGTCCTATGTGATACGTAACATGCCAACGGTATCCTATCAAAGAAAAATAGTCCTTCGGAAATAATGTTCAAAGTACTAGTTTCCAAATAGAGAACCTTCAAATAGTATTTGTATCTGCAAGCTTTATGTACTAAAAAAACTGAGTTGGGTTTAATATCTAAAATATAGTGTACTTTTTTGTACGGAGGAATAAGCTGAAGTAATCGGCCATATTCATCGTTTACTTAAAAGGGGCTGGGCGCACTTCATATATATTTTTTTGTAAGATATAAACGGTGGTGATGATTTACAATAAATAAATATATTTTATTTTCGCATAAACGTATTTACTATAAAAAAATATTATCGAAAGTCAAATAAGATGGTAAGCGGAGCATAATCGCTTATTTTGACGATTTGCCTCTGCAACATATACATATATACACGGTTTATAATTTGAAGTATATGTTTATTAACATACAAGTAGCTAAAGCATATTAGATTTCTTGAGTGTGATAAACCAAAAGTCACACATTTTCATAATGTCGTTGTGTTGTATGGGGAAGCTATTCCACATCGACACTTTTATGGTTCTACCATCACACATCTGTTATATTGTTTTTCTTTCCTAATACACACTCTATTTCTGGTATTCATTCAGAAAAGTAGGGGAATCGAAATGAAGCGCACTGGATAAGAAATAAGTGCAATGTATTATGTATTGTGTATCTAGCATAACAGAAACAAATGCTACTAACAAGATGAGAAAATGTTATCTATTGGAAGTTGAAATATATTGTATTTGTTTCCGAATGAAGGTAATAAGAAGACACAACCGTAAAAAATGTAAAAAAATAATCAATAATGTCGGTACTCAAGTGGCAGAGTCGTATTTCGGATCTCCTAAACATATGGTCCCTTTTGCTATCTGACTACCGATGTATTCTCCTTCATCATTTTAAAACAAATAATTCAATTACTCATAGCATCTTCACTTTGTAGTTTTGGCACCGTTATTGCCTCGATTGAACACAAACAGAATGAATTGTTAAAAACGGTCACTTTTGTCTACTTTACATTTCATTTTGAAGGTCTACTTTACATTTCATTCACCAACAAGTTACAAAAAGTGGCTTGGTGGGATTTTAGTTTTAGTAAAAATATAACAATTGATTAATTTTTTTTAATTGTAAAAATGTATAATTATACTATTATAATAAAAATAAATTTAAAAAAAGGTGTGCATTCAAATAAAATATTATTTGTAACATAAAAGCAAACACAATGTTTTGTAGAGCAGATTTTTTTCTTCCAATGACGTATATATAGCATTTGCCACCTTGTTTGAATTTTGGTAATTTTTTTTAATTGAAATAAAAACGTACAAAATTTAAGTCAGCGCCTAATACCTAAACAAACAAAAAAATACAGGTACGTAATTAATTTATTATTACTGCCAACGAGACTTAGAGACTTAAGTCCTCAGTGCTATGTGGTGGCCAAGCTGTGTCCAAGGGGAACAATTATAAATATGTATAAATTATAATAAAACTTATCAAAAAACGATGCCATATAATGGCCCCAGCCGGTCACGGCTACGTCCCCCAGTAGACTGGCCACACATGTCGCCGAGGGAACGTACACCAACCCACGATTATATAAAGACGATACCAATACACTAAAACTTCCAATAAAGGGTCATCATTTATAGGGGATGGATTCCGATATTAATACCTACCCTCACTGTCCGAACTACCCTTCTTACTAAACGTCCTCCGGCCATTTCAATCAAAAAGAATAATATAACTGACAAATATTTCATGAAAATCGGAATCTTAAATATTAGTTTATAATTTTATGTATATAACCATTTATAGATTTTTTTAGTAAACCGGTTTCGAGACTTATCCGTCTCTTCGTCAGGATACTAATTATACTAACATACGAATCCCACTATACCTTTACCATTGTTTGATTCAATTTCACCAACACTAAGAAATATTTTAGCTTTTTTACGTTTTGATCAATGAAGAAATCGACTATTGGATGTTCAAACATAAGCAACATTCAATAAACAACATTCAACTGGAAAAAGTCACAGAGATTCGAGATCTTGGTGTCATATTTGACGAAAATATTGACTTCAAAGCCACATCAACCACATTACTTCTAAAATTATGAAAACTTTGGTTTTCATTCTTAGAACTATAAAGGATTTTGAATCAGTTTAAATAAAGAAACTCTTGTTTAGAAGCCAATTAGAGTACAACTCTACTATATGGTCCCCTTTTTACAAAATTAACATAAATAATGTTGAAAGCGTCTAACAAAAACTTTTGAGATTCATTAATTTCAAATTATATATTCCTGTAGAACATATTAATACTTCTATTTGTTAAATTCTTTAAAACTAATTTTTATACAAAATCATTAATTCTAAATTCGACTGTCGTGAACTCTTTGATTTAATAAATATTAACCTACCAACACTTAGAAAAATATTGTCACCCTTCCCAAACCAACTATCTTTGTCACTTCTTTACCGCGTATACACAGACTAGGAAATTAATTTACCTCTCATATCAACTTTTTTAACTCGAGTCTCTGTCAATTCAAATCATCTCTTTATAAATATTTTATGATGTTCTATAGTAACTATTCCGGGTCGGTCTGGACGTCCACTGCTGACTGTTCGTCGGCAGTTTATGTCAAAACTTCGGGACGAGAACCTGACTTGGGAGAATGCAAAGCAGTTGGCAGCCGATAAAGATGCACGGAGGTCGTTTGTGGATACTATATGCTCCAACTAGGGAGCGGACATGGAATGATGACGATAGTAACAATTGGCGATTAATTTGCAAGAGCTACTTATGCTAATGATCTGCTGTTAACTCAATTTATGTTCATAATACATACACCGACTTTTTTATATCTTTTGTATTCTGACATACATATATATTTTTATTGTTATTTTTCTTTTTACGTATGCATATTTTATTATTATTTTTACTTCTGTAAAGCTGAACTCATATTAATGTTATATTTTATATTGTAAAGCGCACTTGTGCCGTATAATAAATAAATAAAAAAGCATAAAAGTGCATAATGTGATCCTTAATCCAGCTTATGACATGTCATTCTTATTCTTATTTATTTTTTTGTCACATTTAATGTTTATATTTTTTCATTTATGAAAACTTCATTGGTCTTTTTATGTTAAAAAATTGTTGTTTTTAATACTTATTTTGTATGACTGTATGTTTTCTGAATAAAAAAATAAAAAAATAAATAATAAGACCTGTTGCATATCTGTCCATCTTGTCTGCTTCAGTTCTGTGTCTAAGCGGATAAAGAATACAGTTATGAGTGTGAAAAAGAACCAGAACCCTCAAGTAGTGTTGTTTGACTCTATGGTCAAGTAGAGGTATGCTCACCTGGTATTGTAGTGGTCCTAGGTTCGATTGCCAGCTGAGCGGACGTGACTCCATGGGAACGTTGTCCTCCACTTGACCGTATAGTTTTTTGGGCGAGCTTTGTTTTTTAAGTACCTTACTCATATTATTGCGGTAATGTTAAAAAATAATATCAATCTTTGGTGTTTGAAAAAAAACATATCTAGTATACACAATTTTTTGATTTGAGGGATTTAAACCTTAAAGATGATCCTACACTAAAATATTTCATTGTTCCTGGACTGGCGCCTGAAACGTAAGACTGATCACCTCACCTTCCAGGTAACAAAAAAATCCTGATCTAGTTGGAGTGCCAATGTGGCGACCTATGCACCACTGGGTAAAGATAGGAAAACGATGATGTCTGCTTCTAAAGTTGAATTATCCCCACATAGAAAGGTATAAGTGATTTGTTTTTTTTTATTTGTGTAATTCAACAAAAACTTTTAGGCAAAGCTCTATTAAGTCAATTCCATTGTTTAAGAAAAACAAAAAAAAAACAATGCTTATTTCACAAAATTCAACGAGTGTCACTGGTACCTATTTTCTATAAAGGTACCTACTAATACATATTTTATATTTATTTATTTATACTTTTACATTGTTTGTATCCTTTTTTTACTCATAATAATGTGTCTGACTATGTATGACTGGGGGGTCCCGTGCCGAGGTAAACATTTTACAAAATGTGAAACATGCCTAAGATTACCTATTTAACAAAGTTAACATAATGATGACAGTAAAAAAAAAAAACGCAATTAATCCAATTAACCTAAATATCATTAACATAATAAACAGTAAAAAAAACTAAACTAATCATTAAAAACATAACCAATTTATATAGACCAATAGAACAAATTTCATAAACAGTACATACATTTTACCCATTTTGCTTGATCCACTCATCGATCCGTGTGCAACCCACCTCCACTACCCATTTCTTAATAGCAATTTTGTATTGTGAGAACTTACTAATTGTCCTTATGGAGCATTATCCATTAGAAGTAGATTGTACACTTTAACCGAGTAGTAGGCCAATCCTCTTTGACCAAAGGTTGAATTTAAAAAAAAAAAAATTGCAGCATCAGGGTGGAGAATCTAGTAACTCTTGTATTTGTAACGGAAGGTAGATAATAATGTTTACGTGCGTAAATAACAAAGCTTTTACATAAAGTTGTTTAATATTTTTTTCATTAAGGTTTTCAAGGAAAAATAAGAAACCTGCTGACAAACCGGTTTCGCGGTTTAGTGGGTTTCATTATTTTTCCTTTTATATTTTCTGTACATGTTTTTACCTTCTTTAATTAAAAAAAATATATATATATATATATACCGAGGGAGCTAGTTCTGATTAGGACTCTTAAGATAATTTTTATTAAAGCTTTTTGTGCAATCATTATTTGCTTGATCAATACCATATAAACGGTGCTTTATTTATTAAGTTTTTTATTGCTTACTTCTTGGCACGAACACTCGACAAATTTACTACTATGCTCTATGTTTACGTTTGTTTTTTGTACATTTATTGATATCATTTTACGTTGCTAGAATTCCACTCGTCCGTGTGCTTTGTAGCTCCTCGACGATTGGCCATCTAGCTTCCATATGTGTGTTATCAACTATAACATACAGAAATTTTGTAAATGGAGTCTAGAATTCTAACCGTCCATGCGCTTAGTAGCTGAAAGACCTGTTTTAATATTTATCATTCCCTTTCCGCACGTAATGGAGCATAGGGCACTGAATTGGTACACCAATCGCAGCATATCTCGATCAATTTTGTTACATGAAAGTAAGGTGATCAGTCTTACGCCTAAGGTACCAGTCCAGGGACCATAAAATGTTCTAGCGTGAAAACACCCTTTAAAATAAATATTTCATATCAATCATATCAGTAATCGAACCCGAGACTTCTAGTGTGGTAGGCAAACGCGCTGACCATTACACCACGAGGTTGACTGTAATTTTACTCCATTTTATTATTATTATTTTATTTATTTACGTTTTTTTTATTTATTTTTTTTAATTTCATTAATTTACAAAACTTCATTGTCAATTTAAAAATCGTATAAATGGCGGCAAGATTTCTTACCGTCCGTGCACTCTGTAGCTGCAAGACGTCCTGTAATTAAGTTCTAATTTGTTATAATGGAAATAGATCTTAATTGAAAACGATGAACTACAATCCCAACCGTCTATGCGTTCTGTAGTTGCAAGACAAGCTTGGATATTTATTTATTGTACAGCGCCTTTGAGGTGATTTTCACATAAATGGCGCTATACAAATAATCCAACTTAAAATACATCTCGGCCTCATGGTGTAGTGGTCAGCGCATTTGCCTACCGTGCATGAGGTCTCGGGTTTGATTCCCGACACGGTTGACATAAAATCTTTATTGAGCTTAACTTTATGATCATTAAAAGCGTTTTTTACACTAGAATATTTTATAGTCCCTGGACTGGCATCTGAAGCGTAAGCCTGGTCATCTTACCTTTATGTTACAAAAATGAACAAGATACGCTGCGATTGGTTTACCAATCAGTGCCCTTTACACCATAAGATGCGGAAAGAGAATGATGATTTATAAATATAAATACCATTTTAAGTTTAAATAAAACGGTTTATCTTCGTTTGTATGGCCCTTTTACATGGGCACAATTCAGTTATTAAAATAATTTTAACAATAATATAAAATATGTTTTGGTCCTGTTGGTAATGTTATTTCTTGATCCGAATTCACAGCGAGTGCGAGGGAGCTGGGAGATAGACCAGTATACCCGTTCCCCCGAATGCGCGCGCAGCAACATTTGACAAATGCGTTCAGAGAAAAAATATGGCTGCCCTCGCCAGCATGTGCGCCCAAAAAAACTATAACACATTAAAAAACTGTAATGATATATGGCCCGCCTCCGTCTATTTATATTTTATATTGAACACTCACTTTGTATTTTCGGCCAGTTTACTTTTTGTGTTGTAGGAGTGAGAATTTATATGGCTCGTATTGAGTTGTTATGCAAGGCGATTGTAAATTATATTCGACAATGTTCGGATATCTAAAGAAATCGAGATATGGAATAAACGTGCACCTATTAAAGGTTCAGCGGATAATGTTATGTTGTTTTCTGCCCGACCTAACTTAATTTTAACTAACAAAATAAACACTAAAATGGCCGTCGGTGTACACCGAAATCGAACCAATGAATTAATAAATCATTTCAAACAATTCAACATACTTACATCAATAAAAGAATAAACTAAATTAAGATGGTGTACAAATCCTTGTAAAACAAGCGCTAGATATTTTTTTCTTTTTATTTAAGTAGATAGTAATAGAAAATAAAAACGTGTATCATTTTATTTATCTATATTAATTAATAACAATAATAAAATACGAATATTTAAACACAAATTTAACTTCAACATATTTTGTTTTAAAATTAAAATAACTACTTATTCGTATGTGTTATAATATATATATTTAGATACTTTATATGGCGCCATTTTTGTGGAAATCACATCAACTTATCATCATTTATTTTTTATATATTTTGCAGGTTGAACAAACAGCATGTACAAAAATAATAATATTTTTTTTACCAATTAAATATGTTGGACCTATGCCAAAATAATTGTTCACACCAATGACAATTTTTGCACCATGGCAGGCCATGAGACCCAATTACAATGATAAATTACAGCATATTAAACCCAGTTTGAGGAAAATTACATTAGATTTATTTGTGTTCTCTCTGGGAACCGAACCCGGAACCATCCTTATGTGAGTCAAACATCTCAACCATTACATCACGGCGTTGTAAATATTTATAATGCAAACAAAACAAATATAAAAAAAAAACATAATTAAATACGTATGGGTAGAAATAACTATTTATTTATCGAATAATCCGCTCCTTTTAATATGTCTATGACTTGACAATATCAATCTAGGTAAATCTATTGTTTTATGTATTGTCGATCTAGATGGCACACGAGCCTGAAGGCTTTTAAGGAGATTGAAATTGTTTATTTACTAATAGCTAAGTTGACGCAACAGCGTTACGGTTTTGTATTCCCGCCCTTATAAGAATATGTGTATATTCAATTTGATAAAATACCTTAAGGGTTCAATCCGGCGGCCTCCGTGGTGTAGTGGTCAAGACGCTTGACTCACGCACGGAAGGTTCCGGGTTCGATTCCCGGTGAGAACACAAAAATTAAAAAATGTGATTTTTCTCAAGCCTGGGTGCTCTGTGATGTAATTCACCACTGTAATTAGGCCTCCTGGCCTGTTGTGGTGCAAAAAAAAAATGTAAAAAAAAAATTTAAAAAATGTAAATCCAGTACATTTTTTACAAATACTTCAACATACTCAAAATATTGTTGGTTTGTTCGGCATTTTATATTGGTTAGTTTTATCAATGTGGCTCGATTTTATTTTATAATTTACATTCATCAACCGAAATCAGCGCATGCTCCTGTGGTCAAGTAAGTTTTTTTTCTAAATTTATAATTTGTGTTTTTTGATGTAGATACCGAACAGTTACGAAACGCCCAGAAAAAATGAGAAAAGATATTTAACGAATAGTGTTGTAGATAAACCTGCTTAATGAGTTAATTGGAACAACCTGCTAAATATCTTGATTTACAGTTTTAGTCATGTTTCCAAAACTGCTGCCAGTAAATTCGAAAGTTAACGTTCGTACCCTCACCCGAAACATATCTTGATTCATTTACATTTTATTACTAATCAAATTGAATTTTTCGTATCTTAGAGAGACTTTAACTACAATTTCATTTTGCTTTTAAGATGTTACTTACAAATCTTGAAACAGCACATATTTTTATGTGTGTCTAATAATTACATAATATAAAATAAATATATTTTCATTACCGTTGAAAAAAAAACGAATGTGCAAGAAATGCGACATTGACTTTATTTTATATACTTCAGGTTTAAAAATAAAAAATACATTTATTACTAACCCAAGTATCAAATAATATACTGTTGTACTTGTTGAGTCTTGACAAAAAGTAACAAAACAATAAATTAAATCGTTCTCATGTAAAGTTGAAGAAAATCACATCAGTCGTTGTTATTCGATCATGACGACATTTTTATGTACAGTATATACAATAAAATTATATATTCAATTAAGTTTCAGTAAAATATTACGGCAGTTATATAATTTTAAATGTTTAACACATGTATATGAAACATATACTGTTTATGAAATTTGTTCTATTGGTCTATATGTATTGGTTATGTTTTTTTATGATTATTTTAGTTTTTTATTGTTTATTATGTTAATGATAATTAGGTTATTGAATGAATTACGTTTTTTTAATGTTGTTATTATGTTAACTTGTTGAATAGCTAATCTACGGCATGTTTCACATTTTGTAAAATGTTTCCCTCGGCACAGTGAGGGAACATTATTCTGTATTAAAAAAATAATACAAACAATGTAAAAGTATAAATAAATACAAACGTTCTAACCCTAAGTTTGAATTTTGTTTTTTTTTCTTCATAAATGTTTTTTCCCATATCACACAATTTTTTACTACCTTATATAAAATTTAATTTTGTGACGTCGCTTTATTTCTCAATGAGAATCTGATTTCGAGAATCTGATTTCTTTTATTTTTTTAAATTAATAATTTTATTCACAAATATCATGATATTGTAAAAGGTTGTTTATCTATATGTAAGTATCTGTAGTTCATTTCACATAAATATTTGTGTATACTTTTTTCAAAATATTTTTTAAGGTCTAGTTATGTTATATACAAGATAGGTAGTATGTTTACTAGAGATGGAAATATGTACAAGGATATTGAAAGGAGGGTTAGTGCCGGTAACAGAGTTAATGGTGCCTTAAAGTCTGTCGTAGCAAATAAGTGTTTATCGCAAGAGGCTAAATTAGCAGTTCATAATGGAGTTCTGGTACCAACCCTAATGTATGGAAGCGAAGCATGGAGTTGGAAAAAAAGGGACGAAAGTAGACTGAATGCTGTTGAAATGCGATCCCTCAGGCGAATGTGCGGAAAAAGAATGTATGATAGGTGCCCTAATGTCGAAATTAGAGCAGAATGCAAGGCTGAGTTAAGCATTATCGACAAAATTAAGAAAGGTCTTTTGCGATGGTTCGGTCATGTGGAGCGAATGAATGATGAAAGAACGGCTAAAAAGATTTATGTTGCGAATGTGTCTGGAAGTAGAAGTCGAGGAAGGCCGAGAAAGACATGGCATGATCAAGTACAACAAATTCTTGAAAGTGGTCATGTGAAAAGTCGGAATAATCGACGTGCGTGCATGAGAAGATGTATGAATGTGAAGGAAGCAAAGGAAGTGTGCCAGGACAGAGTGGTGTGGCGTTCTATCTTCTCTGCCTATCCCTCCGGGGAAATGGCGTGATGGTTAGTTAGTTAGTTAGTTATGTCACCAGAAAAATATGTTGACACTGCCTTGATGCTAAAAAATACGCATTTTTTTGGCCATGGAAAAATAATGAACACTGCTAATTCTTTGTGTGGGAATGAAAAGTATTTATTTGTATATACTACATTGAAATACCCCAACCTAAAACAGTTATGCGAAATAATCAAGGTTACATAAAAAGTCCAATGTGGCTTAAAAATTCCTTAAAAATTGCTAAAAGTTCCTCCAATGAAGCATTGCGAACATTCATAAATATCGTCTAGCAACATTGTTCTCAAAATAATGATGTATCACACAGTGCATTTTAAATTCGCTACACGAACGGAGTGCAAACAGCTTATATGTTTCATCCCAGAGTAGTCTTGTCAAGAAACAAACATGGTCATCGACATTTCTGCACAAATTTTCTCGTAAGGTTTAAATTTTGTTATGTATTATTCTTGGTTACTTGACATGTATGAAAAATGCTTTAGCGCTGTCTACGAGTACACGCCACAAATTAATGTTTTCTGCACTTTTAGTTTTTAAAATACATGCGTAATTCATTTTTTATTAAAAAGTATCATATTTACACCAATTTTGAAACTTGATAGATCAAAAACAAAGCATAATTTATACCAAAAAATATAATTTCAAAGAATAAGCAAATAAAGCCGCTTAGTTGTTATAAATTTCTGTGTGAAAAATTTGTTTCAGTGTTGTGGTTTAATAAAGGTTCTAAGTCAAGCGTTTTAGATAGGAATCTTCAGGTCATCAGCGTTGCGCCTCTTTGAAAATATTAAGTCATTACATCACTCAATACATAAGAACACAGCATTTATTCCCATAGCCGACAATATATCTTAAAATTGACTTATAATGAAAGAGTTCATATAGGTTTACCGCAGCTTAGCGCCGGTGAGGACGAGCGACAGTAATTCCACCACGACTAAAAAAAAAACAATATCAAAATGTGGAAAATGAATCTTTTAGCATGATTTTGGTGTGCGCTTTTGATGAAGTTGTTCTTGCTTAACTGCGGTGCGGGGTTTGATGGGTGGTTGGAGGCTTGATTATGCACCTCACGACTCTTGCCGAACGCTGCCGACCTTTACCGAAGGTGGGTTGGCCCGCCAATTTGAAGAAGATAACAATTTTCTCGTGCGGGACGACCTCAGCTCCTCAGCTGGTCCTGCGCCCGGGTTCTCATGTCTTTATTATTGGTCTGGTCGTAACGTAAGGCTTAAGCTAGACATGATACAGTTTGTTAACAGCGATTTTTATTTTTAAATAACTAAAATACATCAATAAACTTATGTATGTTTTAGACTCTTCCTCTAACTATTTGTCGTAATGTGCAGGTATAGGTTATTTAGTTGTCTTTTTTTTTATTACTTTCAAGTCTATACGTACACGTCTGTACCTTTAAATTTTATTTTCTGAACTTTTTTAACATTTTTCAAAATACTCACGTGTACGTTGTAATTGGCAAGTGTGCTGTAATGACCCGAATTTGTCATAAAATGGTTACTGGATTTAGGTAAGAAAAATCGGAAAACTTACTAAAAAACATTCTTAAATAATAAATGGGATATATATATTGTTTAACTTTATAATAAATTAACTGGTAGGTAGTCATGTTATTGTTCATTTTTGCATAAAAATGTCTGCCTTAAAACAGGTTGTACCTAGTTAGGCAGACTAGACATAATCCAGAGAAATCTATTATCTAAATATGTATTTAGTAGATAAAGAAATTGTTATTTTTGTTAATAAACCATTGTTTTTATTATTAATGTAAATTTCAAACAAATAATATAAATCCTATATATTTTATTTATTTTTATTTTATTTTCTTTTATTTAGGAAACACAAAGTACAGTTACAAAGTTTTATATTTTACACAATTAAACATAAATCTAATGGAGCAGCGAACTTTCCATATTATAAAGTAATTATATGTAAGGTTTTGATAAATTAATTTGATTAATTAATTATTTATATTTTAAAATCATACCGGTTCTCTGTAGGAGGCCAAAAAACTTAGAAACAATAAAAACAATATCACATGCCACATACATATACGTATAAATTGTTTTTTTAAATTTTATTTGAGTCATTGTTGTTTTCAAAAGGGGTTTTGTTTTCCGAAAAATATTTTTGACTTTTCTGCCGAAAAAATTAGTTAACAAAGTGATACAAATATATTTTCAAGAGATATTTTCAGATTAAAAGATGTTAAAGAACTTGACATTAAATAAATAAAGTAGTTTTAATACCTAGTTTAAAAAAAAACTTAAATAGCTTAAAAACACGATTCTTTTTTAAATACTATAAAATAATATAAAAATTCCAAACATTTTTTTGTTGTTTTTAGTATTTGTTATCTATTTTCCGTTTTTTTAATGTTTTTGTTTATTTCAATGTACCATGATCAATAACCGCGCTAGTAACCTATTTCTTTGATTTGGCTTATTAAATGTCAATGAAATACATATTTTTATAATTTACTGCTTTGAAAAATGAAGATTTATCTTTTTTGTACTTTTTAAATTTATTATATGGGTTCCTGGTGTGCCAAACCCTTACAGTAAACGTATTCCCGACGACAATAACTTGTAAAGTTGAAATGGTGTGCTCGTGTATGCGTTATGAAGACGTGCTCCTATACCTTTCTATAATCAGGTTTGGCCGCCTCACTGCCTGTCCATGTTAAATTATATTCCTTTTGTTGTACAACACCTCGGACGCGCATGCGCATTGCGCACATAGAGATCAGCTCGAGATAGGTACCCAGTACACCAGAACCCACCTTTACCAGCATATAATATAATATGTACATTCTAACGTGGTGAATGTATAATATATAGACACCATTACATAGGAACAAAATAACGTATTAATTTGAATCCATCGCCCGAGGAACAATAGTAAAGTATAGTATGTCCATGTAGCAAAGTATGATCAAATATTCTCTCACAAATAGGAAATATGAAAGCTTTTTTTAAAGAATAAAGTTATATTCAATTTGAACAAGGTTTGTAGTCCCAAGGTAGTGTTGTGGACTCGGGGATCAAAGGTCCAAGGTTTAAATCCTACTCTATCACAACTCGATATAAATTTTTCTAATAAAAGTTATTTACGACTTGTAAATATAATAATCTACCCACTAATGTCAGCCTTCTTTATTTACATTAAAATCACGTACGAAATGTTACTTCCTGAATATTTAAGTTGTTCCTTTTTCTTCCCTTTTTCCTTCACTCTTTATTTTTTCTTCTTTTCATAGTAAAGTGTGGGATATTAAGTCAAATTTTACCTCTTTAAAAAAAAAAAAAATATTTTGTTCTATAAAGAAATTATTAACAAACCAACAATATGTTATATACCACTACTACTACTACTACCATCACGCCATTTTCCCTTAGGGGTAAACAGAGAGAATGGACCGCTACACACGTCTATCCTGGCATACATTCCTAGCTTCTTCCACATCATGCCCTTCGGTTCTGTTTGCTTTTCACAGGACAAGAATTTAATTTTTGGTTTATCTGATATAAATGCTTCTGCCACATTTATACATCTTGTCATACATGCCCTTCGGTCCTGTCTGCTTTTGACATGACCAGACTTAATGTTGTGGTTTATCTGATCATGCCACGTCTTCCTTGGTCGTTCTCGTCTCACGTTACCGTCAATTTTCGCCATATTTACTTGTTTTATCATTCTTTCGTCGTCCATTCGTTCTACGTGACCAAACCATCTCAGAGACCCTTTTTTAATCTCATCAATTATACTTGACTCAGATTTACACTCTCGCCTGATTTCACCATTCGTAACTCAGTAATACATTGATTTTTCCACACATTCATCTAAGAGATCGCATTTCAACCTCGTTCACTCGGTTTTCATCCTTCCTCTGCCAGTTCCATGTTTCACTTCCATACATAAGTGTTGGGACTAAAACTCCGTTGTGCACTGCTAGTTTAGGATCGATTGACATATTTTTATTAGCAATTACTCTCCTTTCCACATCTTTTTCTACTCTTCCTAATAATAAATATCATCATCATAATTTCCTTTTTATAACAATTGGTTCATAGGGCACTGTATTGATTCACCAATTGCAGTGTATTTTGATCATTTTTGTTACATGGAGGAAAAATGATCCTTCTTACGCTTCAGATTCCAGTCCAGGGACTTGAAAATATTATACAGTAAAAACCCCTTTTAAAGTAAAAATTCTATCTCAATCTCGTCGGAAATTGAACCCAAAACCTTTTCCATAGAAGGAAAATGCGCTAACCATTGCTCAACGCGGTGGGCAATAAGAAATATGTTAGTGTAAAAAGACATTTTTAAATAAAGATTTCATGTCAACCATGTCGGAACCAAACCCAAAACCACATAATTTTTTTAAATTTTATTTATTAAAAAAAAACAGCATCCATTGTAACAAAAAAATATTAATATTTCCGAATAAACCAAAACTATAGGCCGATTATAGTTTTCTATATGTAAGTAAATACAATGCAAAAAAAAAACGATAAAAAGCGTGCCCGCGAAAACATACAGAGTTAGGTAGAATATGATAGGCAAACGTGCTAACCATTGGACCACGAGGCAGATAAAATCTCTTAAGAGTTAAATTTAGTGCATGTTTACAAAACTTTTGATATACCCACTTAAAATATTATTGAAAAGTAAAGCATGTACCGAAAATACTGTTGAAGAAATTTGCGATTCAAAATTCGAAGCATCGTTCTAGAACGCCTTTCAAAATCAAGAATGTGTTAAATATACGAACATGTTTCTCTCGTTCGATGTTCAAATAATGAACTGATAAAGTTGTTTTTATAAATTGGAGCTGTTCATTGTCTCGTGTTATGGACTTTGGGGGTACCTACCGCTCATAACTAAATTTACATGGTTATTGCCTAAATGATTTATTATTTCGCCGCCAGGAGGCTCCGTATACCAATTATTTATTTTAGCAATCTGACGATACATAACCAACAAAATAATAAATTATTTTGGCCCACGGAGACGCTTAACGAATAGATTTTGAATACAATGCAGGGATAGGACTTAATGATGCTTAGAGCAATATGTTGATACTTGATACACCAAATCCTGCGTATCTCGATCACCTGTACATGAAACAAGATGATCAGTAGTAATCGGGTGCCAGGTACCAGTCTAGGCTAAATGAAATATTGCATGGTAAAAACAAATTACTTTTTTAAAATTAGTTTTCAATATATTACATGCGAGTATATTTAAAACAATTGAACGTAGTTATGCAGAAAGCAGCCAGTCCACAATTTCAAAAACTGTTATATTATCAAGTGCAGTATGGTCAATTCTATGTTCAAGACCCACAGCACTAGAAAACTCTTACGATATAGATGCTGATGAGGAGATAAATCTATTTCTCTTTAATACATTTAAGTGGATTTATGCGTAAGTATTTTCATTTTATAAATAAATGAATTTAAACGTACCAATAATATATAAAAAAAAACTGTTTGAATTATTTATAATTCAACATTAGATGTGGCTGTTTTCTGCAAAATTCATATTTTAGGTTAGTTGGTCAGTCAAACTTCCAAATTACAAAAATGCGTTTAACACATAATTAAATCACTAAAACAAATCAAGTTATTCTTCACAATTAAGTAATCCAATAAATACAAAATAATATGTTAATTACTCAACACACATCAGAGTTTCAATAGGACTGACTGTTTCCTGCAAAATTTGCATCATAGGTTGGGGGGTCAGCCAGACTTTTAAAATCATTCAAACTGGTCAAACACATAGTTAAATTATTTTCTGTATTATTAAAAATACTAATGCATGCATTATTTATCATTCGTCAAAGTAAAAAACATTCTAACTGTTGCGTAGATTTGATTATTCACTTTTTTCACAAAAGCGCTCTTATCTCAGTTTTACTTTTCTATAATTGGCTGCTTTCTGCATAACTAAGTTCAATTTGGTTATATTATCTTTTTTTTTAACATCAAATATAGTTGGAATGGTGAATGTTACACAGTGTGTAAAGGGGCCACTCAAACTAGTTAAGGACAAAACATTAGCTCCGGGGATGCACTTATATTCCCCTTTCTAAAACATTCTTCATCTCTGTTAAAGTATGTTATTATTATTTGCACATTATTTTAATGATCTTATTTTAATAATGATTTTCATTTGCCTAAGGATTTTTTAATGAAATAATACTGTATTTTTAATACCTGTTCTACATGCATACACGTTCATTATTTAAATTTTAATAATAAAAATACGTTTCCAGTTTTATTCCATTTTTATTTATATTTTTTACCAGTGACTGTGTTTCGTCGTGACCGACTTTGTCAGACTAATCATTTTTTTTTCATAAATGTATAAAATGCAGTTCCACCAAGAAATGTCAGTAGAAAAACTCAGTTCATTATTTAGTTAAATATCTTTGTTAAAAAACTGGGCATCTTTTTTCTTCTGCTTTTTTTATAAAGTGCCATGCAAACGATTCGCGAATTCCGAGTATTTATTTATTTCTTCTTGCGGGCTGTATTTTAAGGCGTATCATTTTATATGCAGATGAGTTATTGTCAAATGTAAATATCAAGATTTTAAATTATTTTCTACTTGCGTAGCTCATTTTGCGCTCTGGCTTTGAAAGGGAAAATATTAAAGTGTTTCGGGAGACTTTTTAAAAAGATCTGAAAACGTGTTTTGGTTAGGAAATAGCATTTTATTACAATTTTCGGTATTAGTTTTTGAACAAGTTCCTTAAAATCAGAAAAAGAAGTGAACTCACTGCGTTTTATTATTATTATGGATAATTGATTAATTTATTTAATTTTACTGTACGCCCAAGGGGCGTTTACAAAAATAATATAGGTAAATAATAATTTAATAAAATAAACAACACGATATTTTTTTAAAGACATGTTGAAACCAAAAAAGCATACTGCAATGCAAAATCGAAAGTAGTAATAAAAAATTAAAAAAATGAATTTCCCAGTCAGTTCAGATCGCAACTAAAATCTCACGTCTTTAGTTTATCACACCCTCAATTTTAAATCAGAAAATACATTATACGTCAGATTAGCTTAGTTAGAATGTAAGTTTAAGTATACAATTATTAAGCGCCCTCAAGGTGATTTTTCACAAAAATGGCGTTATATAAATCTGCCAATTATTGTTATTATTTTTATGAAATATCAATAGTTAAGTATAAAAATATGCATTGTAAAAAAAAACAAAAAACTATAAGTATAAAAAGTAAATACGAAAAATGTTGGAATTAAAAAGCAAATTGTATTTTTTTTTTAAATACAATTTTTTTAAAGTTTTTTTATATAATACTGGGTAACATATCGAGTAATAGGCTCACATATTCTCAAGACATCATTATTAGTCCTATGATATGCACAGTATGGTAGGTAATTATATAAAAAATAATTTGACTTATCAGTAAAAAAGGTCAACATATCTCGATAGAACGCCTTAACAACTTTTGAGCTTTTCGACTTCGTATCAATATATGATATCCACGATCTTACCGGCGTCAAAGCAATAATCAGTGGTATCAACTAATCAAAGCTAATACTGGAAGAAATCATACAAAAAGTGTACATAATCTTTTGAATATGTGTCACCATTGTGGACGAGAGGGCCTTCTTTGAATAGAAGAATAATTGTATTGATGGTATTTGAGACCTAGTTAAAAATAAGTGAACTTGTTTAATAGACACAAAAACATGAAATTTTGTGCCAGTACCTAACTATATTCTGCGTAGGGGTGTATTTTCATTAAAATGAATAAATGATTTGAAGGGTATGACTCTTGTAGTGCATTCATATTTCGATGTAACTCTGGTATTTCATTATTACATTGAATGGCCCTTTCTCGAATTTTCCACCTCGGTCCAGCGCACCGCTTCTAGAATTTTCCATTCCCGACTGAAGACGCAAGGCGGGAAAATAAAAGAAATAATAGGAAAAAGCGAGATGAGAAGACGGGGGAGGAATGAGTTAGAGCGGGACGCGAGATGAGGACTGTAGAGCAAAGATCCAAACCAATATATCACGTGAAATTTATGGGGCTAGATACGACAGGGAAATTGCAAGAATGGTGGAGCAATCTATCTTAGTTGGGCGCAGTGTGTGCCGGGCTTAGGGGTTAGAGGAGGGGGCTCGGTACTCGGTGGTGCTCGGAGACGTTCGGGGATGCTCGGGGTGGCTTCGGAGGAGGAAGTTTGAGAGGTTATTAGTCCAGACATCTGTTGTTTGGGGCGATACGCCCACTGCTCCGCACAGCTCAGCAAAAACCGCAAAAAATGCTTTATGAAACAAATGATTTATCGTCCCGAGGCGTGATAGCATTCTGTACGACCAAAAGCTAAGCAATATACAATGTATAGATCACAATCAGGCGTCATCAGTTCAATTCTCCTACGATACAACCGGAACACAATTTTTCGATCGCACCCATAATTTATTTATATCCCACCATTTTGATACGCTGAGTTCAATAACAAACGAGGTTTACTCGGGAAATAATGCCAAAAAAATACAATTCTAAAAACAATAATGTTTTAAATGTTGACCATTGCTAAGGCTAGTAAAAAAACTGTTATACAAATGAAATAACAGTAAGTTGAATCGAAAATTCTAAATTAATGTCGTTGGAGTTGAATGGAGTTAAGTGAAATAAAAATACGGGCGTCCATCCGATTTATACATTATATTATGGTACATATGAATTTAGTTATTTACTGGAATTTGAGCCGTTAGTTATACACGCAAAGCATAAATAAATAAAACATTTTCTTGGCAAGAATGTGAGTTATGTAGCCAAGTACAATACTGGGCCTAAAAATTGGACATCTCATTCCGGACGGCAGCGCTTATTACCTATTTAAGTGCTTCTAGTTTAACCACGAACATGTAACTAAATAATTTTCCAGCTTTGGAAATACCCGAAAAAGAATTTTAAATAAATGATCTATTGGTCAAAACGGTCACCTTAACAGCGTAATAGTTTGCATGTTGGTCGTGAAATCATTTGAATAAATTCTTAGCAAAATAAATTGTTTGACTTCTATTTTAATTTATATCAAATTCAATGCCTCTAAAATCACCTTTGCAAAACGCCCTTAAAATATTATCAAAACGAAGCTTGACATATCTAATATATAATTGGAATATATAAAAAAGGAACCCTGGTTCGTGACGATATCTAGGAATGTAAAAACAACCAGGTATGTGTGCAAATTCAAATCATCAGGTCGTTCCTCGCAATGCTAGCAGAGAGAACAGAAAGTCACACTACTCTTGGCTTGCAGCATATTCTTGCTTTACATTTATACATCTCACGCACGCCGATTATTCCAACATTTGACGTTTCCAAAACTTTTTTAGCCATGCTTTCGTTGTCTATTCGCTCTATATGTTTCAGGGCAGTACCCCTTTTGTGATTTTTTTATTATGCTTGTCTCAGTCTTGCACATATAGTGCACGAATCTATTTTTCAAAAGTCTTTTAAAGTGTTTCAAACATAATCCGATTCAACATTGCTGCATCTCCATACATTTAAGGCATCTGAAATTAATAAAAGTAATCTGTTAAACAGAATTTTTTCATTTAAACTAACTACTTCTATTTTGTGTTCAATACTAAATGAAAATTTACATGGAATCAAGAGAAAGGGAGAAAAGTAAAGGAAATTCCATTAGTTATATTTTGAGCAAAGATTAAAAACTAAGCAAGTCACAATTTTTGTTTGTTGGCAAATCAAAATTAAAGTTTTTACCTTGTTACCAACTAAGTTTTGCTATTTAGTACACTTTTGATGTTAAATTTCTTTTGCTTTACATAGACAAAGCATTAGCAATGTATTGTGTTAGCATGAAAGTGTTTTGATTTAGTTAATATTTCCTGTGGCAGATGATCATGGACTAACTTGATCAATATAAAATTATTGAATTTAAAAAACTGTGAGATGTAAATGAAATTGGTTTTTTTTTTCATTAAAAGATAACATCCAGCTCTAAAACTAAGTGAAAAAACTTCAAAATCGCAAAACTTTGACTTGGCCAGTTTTCCTTGTATGGTCACAATATATGTAACTAATCGGCGCTATATATGTAAGATTTTGCTGGTTGTGGGGCATGAAGTTTCTACCCCTGTTAGAGATTGACAGAAGACAACTAGGTCAATTCAATGCGGTCATCAATTACGGTAATGTGTTGTACTAACTGCACTTGGGCTACATGCTGAAACTGAGTGACTGCGTTGAGCTGACTTAGTTGGGCTGACTGACTTTACTACACCCCGTGGTCTCTTTAGTAGGGTCAATGTAAATGTACTTTAGAACGTTTCTCTTATGTAGACGGACGTCTTAAGTGCGTCTTACTATTAGTTTTGTAGAATATGATGTACTCGTATTACACCCAATAGAAAACGCTTGATTCCTTCTTGCAGTCGATGCTCTTTATTTTAGGTGAAATCATTTGGCGCATCTTTTTTTTTTTTTAAAAACATGCGTGTCTCATCGATAGATAAAATATGACCCCCACACATATACTACGTACACAAAAGTCTTTCCTTTATAATTTTCATTCGCATATTTTATTTCGTAACTTTGTATCATGTTTTAACCAAAAAAATTGTGATTGTTTTTATTTTTAATAAATCCTTTTTTAACGCATTGTTTTTCTGTAAAAGAACACATGATTTTTGCTGTTAAAAACAAAGAAAATTTACCTTGTTGTATCTAATGAGCAGCGTTAAAATTTAAGAAAAAACGAGGAAACTTCGGGCCTCTATGCTGGGAGTAGTATATTGCCTACGCTGCTGGCAATTTGTTACCGAAGTGACACATAGCGCTGAATATTTAAAAGATCGGGAGAATTTATGGTGGTTCCATGCTCAGATGGTCCTGGGTTCATTTTGTCTAGAGCAATTCCACTTCCTAGGGCATTAAATAGAGTATCTATATTATTCACACTAATTAAAAACATTTCTCAAACAAGACACCGCACGGACATTCATCGGACCATTATAACAATAGTAGTATCAAACAAATAAACCATCACGCTGTTTCCCCATAAGGATAGACAGACATACACTACACTGTCTTTGCATATATACCTCACTTCTCCTAAATTCATATATCCTCACATGCACGCGAGCTGATTATTCCGACACGTCCATATTTAACTATTTGTTGGATTTGATCAACAGTGGCATCGTCAATATTTTACTTTAAAATTTATGTTGAAATCTTTTTACTAGGGAGGCGCCTTTATTGTTTGTGCAAGTACATACATATTTTATAGAATTACGTACGTTGCAAAAATAGCACCTACCGATCCGGATAGGGAAATGATACTACTACTACTACCATCACGCCATTTCCCCGTAGGGGTAGGCAGAGAGAATGGACCGCCACACACATCTATCCTGGCATACATTCCTAGCCTCTTCCACATTCATACATCTTGTCATACATGCCTTTCGGTTCTGTCTGCTTTTGACATGACTAGACTTAAGATTTTGGTTTATCTGATCATGCCACGTCTTCCTTGGTCGTCCTCGTCTCACGTTGCCGTTCATTTTTGCCATATTTACTTGTTTTACCATTCTTTCGTCATCCATTCGTTCTACGTGACCCAACCATCTCAGAGACCCTTTCTTAATCTTATCAATTATACTTGACTCAGATTTACACTCTCGCCTGATTTCATCATTCGTAACCCTGTCATACATTGATTTCCCACACATTCGTCAAAGAGATCGCATTTCAACCGCATTCACTCGGCTTTCATCCTTCCTCTGCCAGTTCCATGTTTCACTTCCATACATAAGTGTTGGGACTAAAACTCCGTTGTGCACTGCCAGTTTAGCTTCGATTGACATATTTTTATTAGAAATTAATGTACTTAGTGCTCCGTTCATTTTGTTGCCCGCATTCACTCTTCTTGCACCATCTTTTTATACTCTTCCATCTCTTGAAAACATGCTTCCCAGATACACAAATTCTTCTACTTGCTCGAGACATTCGTTGTTTACATTTATTATGCAGTCAGTAACCTCACTATCCCTTTCAAATACCATCACTTTTGACTTACTTTCTTTCATCGCCAATTCGCTCTCCAGGCATACATCACATCATATTATTCTATTAAACATTTAAAAAATTTCTTCATATTTTCGTTACAGGTAACAATCAAATTGATTTTAACAAAGCTATTTCAGCAGCTGCTTGAACCAATTTTTTTGCCGACACTGCTCTAAGCCGTTTTACAAAAAACTGTTTTGTTACTGTTACTGCTACTACTTTTAAATAAACGAAGAGCCCATCTCTAATTTAAACTATAAAAGAAAGATCGATATAAACTAAGTTCTTGGTACACTCAACTCAGAATTCTCGGGGAGAGAAAATAATTTTCTATCATACACATGTACAAAAGGGTTAAATTAAATTAAATTGATCTAGCTTCGTATGCAATACATACAAAACTAGACATAAAACAGACAAGATTAAAAATAAAATGAGGAGGACAAACAGAGTGTTCAAATTTGTAGGATTTGAATGCATGGGTATGCATGGGAGCTCCTACCCAGTTAGAAGTTGACAGACATGAACGATTTTAAGTGCAAATGTTGCATTTATTACATGATGAACAAATAGAATACCTGCGAAGACGATTTATGTGAAAACTCACTGAGCATTGAACCGGACTAAACGTTGGACCTGTCTGAGGCTATCTGAACTATATATTGTAACAGCATTGAATGAACCGTTCCATTGAATTACATGTTGTAGCAGATTGACTGTGTAACTAAAGATATTACTACTTATATGTCGCCTAGTGTTCACTTTACTTCCTATTGGGAATTTAATTTCGTGAACAACTTCCTTGGCTGTCAGCGATTTAATCGATATGGCTAATATCCGCGCATGTCAGAAATAATTTCTCATCAGTAATTTAGGTGTTTTGGTAATCAATTGTTTGCACACAGGAAATGTGTGATTTCGTTTTTGCATTGTTCTTCATACTATAGTAGGTCAGCTGACAGAAATAATTGAACAAAGATTTATTGTACAATGAGTTACCCAAAGAGATAAACAAAATGGAAAGCCTAGAAATATTTCAAATCATATTTAAAAACATATTCTAGATGTAAACGTATATTTAAATATTATGTTATTAATAGGTTATATTTGTCTTTAATATGTTATGAACACGAGATCCTTGTTTCATCACCTATTAGATGACAAATGTTTTTATTGTGTGTAGGAGTTCGAAGATTCTTACTAGTGAAAAGTTATAAACATATTATAATATGTCCATATGACAATGAATTGGGGGATAAATGTTGCATTCGGATAACAAAAAATTACATCATTTTAAACGTAGTATTGTGTATATTATACATGAAATACTCACATGTTTGTAACGAAAATAAAGGGTCCACTAAATGTTCGCCATTTTGCGTCCCTATCGACTAAACGGGCAAACAGACTGCCCGCAATTATGATAAGCCGCAAATAACACAAGATGTCGCCGAAGCCAAAAGTTGGCATTAATTATCTATGCGCCCCTCCTTATCTCTGGCACACAAACAAATGCTAGCGTGGAACTCCCGCCATTACTCAACCTAGCCTAACCTAAACACACTCTTTCGCTTCCGCCATGTTGTTTAACTAAAAAAATGCTGACAGTTTTTTCTACGAAATTTGATTTAGTGACCTTGATTTTGGATTAAGCAAATAGTTTAGATACATTGATATATATGTATACACTAGATACGGCACAAAATACCTAATTTGTGTCCTATTTTACATAGGTTCCGGAGCGTATCTTGGACTTGGTAGGAAATAATGTTTTTTCTTGTATAAGCTAAGCAAATGAGAAGCGGTGCAAAAGAGAGCGAACGCACAGCTTTGAATTTAGCGTAAGCGGAATAAACGGTAGTTAATCCGTTTTTTAAGGCAATAAGGATAATTTTTAGAGCACGATTTCAAATTCGTGTTACATTAAGCGTTATCTCTATTTAATTATAACTCGGTGTTTATTAAATAAACTACGTTTTCATTTTTCAATTAAACTATTTTTTTATTTTTTATTATAAATAATAAATCAATCAGCAATTTCTTTAACGTATAAAGTCGTCGCCAGATAAGAATGCCTACCGTAACACATATTTTATACTGCGATCACTTTATGAGCGTAGGCATCTGGCGTCAACTTTACCTAGAACGCGAATACGTGTGTGTTTATCAAAATAATGATCTTTAAGTATTAATGCCCGTATTCGGAGACAAAACTCAAGGTGACGAATGTACATTCTCATCTTATATGCAGAGAATAACTTGAATGTGAGGACTGAAGAATGTACTTTCTTCATATTTGAATACGGGCATAAGGCGCTGTTAGTTCATAAAACGGGTCTTTTTAAAGCAGTTTATTTCCTGAGCCATAGCAAATCAAAATTTTATTTAAAAAAAAACGTTTTATAATCCTTTATGCATTGAACAGCGGAGATCAAAATATAATTATACATACTTAATAACATTAATAAAAATGCAAAAAAAAAATTCTTATTTCACATTTTGAATCAGTTTTTCTGTTCATGAGTTTTTATAATACACAAAATATATCATAAAACTAGAAATATCAAACCCTAAACGTTGATGTCTTTATTATTATCAAAAGCCCCACTCACTTACCGGGATTTAATTTTTGTATTTATTTATTTTACAGAAACAAACAGTCGACAATGATATAATAACATAAAAAATAAACGGTTTAAAGACAGACCAGCGAAGTTTCTAAATAAAAATTATGTATATTAAATTGTGGTACAACAAAAAGGATGTGTTTTAAAGATTTTGTGGCCTTTTTTCAGACCACACATAACAAATTAACTTGTAATGAAAGGTAAATATTTTTTTATTTTTCAAAAATTCTTTGTTGACAAAAGCTTCGCGTTTTTTTTTTTTAAATTTACATTTACTGCTTTCAATACCCCTATCGTCGTCAGAGCAACTTAAGTATATACAGTCAATTTGACAGTCACCTTCTATCTAATTTTCCCAATTCTGGCGGCAATGGGGTATGTTAGTTCATTGGCTTGTTAGTAAACCGGAAGATACAAGTCAGATCGGGAGAACCAGAACCGTTACTACTCCTCCGGCCACAATTTAAACCACTTTTACTAGATTTTTCGCTTTTACGAGATACGCTAGCTTCTAGTGAAATAATACAGAAAGAAGATTTTCGGCCGTAGCCGAAACAAAATTTCCGCTTCTGTTCTATTTTTGGATGAAACCGAAAGAGGAACTTATTTAAATAAGTTAAAAGTCGTTTCGAAACAAACGAAATAAGGCGTTTTTATTGTTAAGCCTTGTGAGTTCATTAAAATAAGTGAAGTAAAATTCAATGAGTCAATTTGTTTAGTTTAAGCGCTTTTTGGTTCGTTGTTATTTTATACATATTATTTATATTTAACAGTTCTTTAGTGTACGCTTAAGTAACTGTTAACTTATTAACTACCTATAAAGTAATAAATTTTTAATTTATTTATTTACTTTTAAGTATTTAGTTTATTACACATTTTTTGGGACATAAGTCACAAGTCCGTGCGACTCAAGAATCCTGTGTTAAGTTGGGACGAGTAATTGGTTAACACAGACATACGAGTATATCATCACAAACATTATATTGGGTCAAAAACAAAAAAAAAAATTTAAAAAAAATATATGGCACATCAACATGGTAAACCGCAAACTCAAACATTCGGAAAATCATCAAGGAGTTTCCTACTCAAATCTCACACACATCCTACACATCCAGACCGCAGGTTTCGAAACTGGCCGAAACCATACCATACTGGTCGGTCACTAAAAATTAGTTCAAATGCAGAATAGTAAAGTGAGTTATTTCGTCTCAAAGATGCTTAGTCAACCTTAAAGAAATCTCCATGGTGAAATGACTTAGACGCTTGACTCACGCACAGAAGATTCTGGATTCTGGTGTTCTTTGCTGCAAAACACTACTTTAATTGAACATTCACGCCTGTTTTGGTAGTTTCGGTTAAAAAATCGCTTAAAATATAAGATAAACATGTATTTTTGTTCTTCTTGTTCTTCGTACGTATAGATGCACAAACATATAATATTAACATTTTTGACTGGTGTTTTAAGACTTCCCCTAGATTATACCCCTGAAAAGAAAATATAAGATACGTACCATAATTTTTATTTTTTTATTTGTTCTTGGTCCAATATAAATAAAACCGCATTTTATTGAATTCTTGATTGCGTGTGAATTCATTGAATTCCCATAATATTATTCCGAAACAATTAAAATTCTTGAATTGTGGTATCCAGTTGATTGATGCTTATTTTCAACATTGTTTTTGACTGCGTGAACTTTAAGTGAATACATTATTTTCTTTTTAACATTTATTTCTGTACGTGCATAGTTAAGTGTCAGGTGGTAGATTAACTCAGGGAAAATTCGTTACCTAATTAAAAAATAAAGCCATACAAAGGAAACTACGCATTTTGATTCGAAGAATTGAAAATCAGTAACTTGGTAACATTGTTTTATAATTTTTAATTTATAATCGTGCTAATTAAAATCAGATTGCCCCCAAGTAAAAACGCATTATTTAGATGCTTAAAGAATTATTTTTAACGTTGTGATCAGGGTTTGAAGCATATACATAATATACCGAATATTCACGGAGACTGGACCGCTGTGCACGTGCAAACCACGAGCCCACTGCGTGATATCCCATGATTGGCCCATTTCTCACCACGGCAAATATGTACACGGCATGATAAACTACAGTCGATATTTAGTGTTTTTCGATTATTTTTTTTATTTAATGTCTGTCAAACGCGATAACCAGTAAACCATGAGACCGACTAATCTCCAGTCGATTTCGTTTTTCGGGATTTTTACCTGAGAGTACTCGTTAGATTTACATAGTGATTTTGATAAAATTGTGAATAAAGTATCTTTTGTCAAGATAAACTATATTATTTGAATCTGGTTGTGGTCTCGCGGCTAGTATTGCAGACTCGTAGATCAGAGATTCGAGGTTCGAACCCTACTTTACCATAACTTGGTTTTCATTTTTTAAAGTAAGTTATTTACAGCTCGTTGCAAATGGTCACCAAATTTGAAAATTTAGGTTAATCATAAGAACACTAATATTTTTTTAAATAATATGTTAACCGAGGCGTTTTTGTTGATATTTTTTTAAACTATATATATTACTAGCGGACCCGACAGACGTTGTCCTGCCCAAACGTTGGCTTGCCTGCTATTTATTACCTTGAAAAAAGACATTTTATTAATAAGTACGTACCTAGGTACTTGTTTGTGATTAAATTTTAGAACTCAAAATTGTTAATATTCAAATAATATTGAATTTGATTAGGTACCGAGCAACTTGTTTATGGTTGAATTCCAAAACACTAAATAAATAATTTTTCAAATATGGCATTTTTTTGGCAAACGTCAACCTCCGGTCTTCTCATCAACAAAGGGGTGTACTTATATAGGAATACGATTTAAATTAATGTTTTGAATTTAATATTATTTTAGCACTACCAAAAATACAATAAAAACAAATAAATGGGTAAAAATTATAAGGAATTTAAGGAAGGTGTCTGATTGATATCCACAAAAAACAAATGCTGTTTGTAAACATTCAAAAACAAACTTTTTTTATACACAAAAAAAACATCTTTCCATTTTTTTGCAAATGCAACCCTGGTAGATCGATGAATAAAACATTTATGCTCCTAACTTATTTTTTGCGTATTCGATTGAAAATTTTAATATCTACAAACACGCGCAGCGCAAAGATCTATATTTCTCTAAAACCGCACGTAAATCGGTTAAGCCGTTTAGGAGGAGTACGGTGACATCACACGTACAGAGGAATTTTATATATATATATATAAAGATATATATATAATTATTTTCAAATTTAAATAGGTACAAACGAATCTAATAAATGTCAATCCACTATAATTGTACATTACCGTTAAGATTAAGATGATATGTGTGAAATAGGCTATTCTCCGTCGGATGTCACGCGGCTGGTTTGTTTGTTTGGAAATTCTTGTTATAAAGAACAGACTATCACTGATTTATTGCACGATACATAATATTTATAATTTCGTAAGTGTTTATGTTTTTAGGTGACATTCCCGCGTTTCTCTCTGTCTAACTTTACTCGGATTCCTCAGGCACCATAAAGTCGCGCTTTTTACGTGTTTTGGAGCGGAATGGGGATCCACCCAGAGCAAGGAGAAAAACATACAGCAACAGTAGCTCTAGAAATTTATTTTTCATCCTTTTTTTTTCATCGTTCAGTTCAAACTTTGAGTTCGGCTGTGCAATGAAAACGTTGCGAAACTGGTATTCTCATTTAAATAATATTCATACAAAATAAATATCATATTGAGTGTACGCTATCAGAGTATGCTTACCATAGTAAAAAATAAAATTATGGTACTGTTATAATGACGTCTAATTATACTAATTACAATAACTGTTTTAATTAATGTTCAAAGCATTAACTTTGTGGTCTAACATTTTAATCAATTTTAGTAAATATTAGTAGATAACCACTTACCGACTTTTTACCTACCTACCGTCTTTTGTCTACCGGTTTCGACACGTACTAATCTCTTTATCAGGACAATCACTACACTAACATGCAAATACTTAACTATATTTTCACCTTTACAACATGGAGGTATTTTACATTCAAAAACTTTGGAAAAGAATATTCCTATTATAAATAATCAAATTTTCAATACAACCAACTTTTTTAATTGAAAACTAACCAATCGTATAATTTTAACCTCCTAGCCCCTCTCCTTCCTAACCCCAACACATTTTGCAACGTATCGTAAGTTTTATTAACCTAATTTTAGTGCATGTTCAGACATGTTGGTGTTTGTACCCCCTTTAACTCGGCATGTAATTTATGCAATTTTTACTTTGTATACTAATGTGATGATACAGGTGAAAGTGTTGTTTAGTATTTGCATGTTGGCGTAGTGAGTGTGCTGACGAAGAGACAAATACGTCTCGAAACCAGTAAACATGAACAGTTGGTAACTGGTGATATACTTATATTTACTAATATTTATTTCAAAAACTGTTCTTCTACATTTCATGACTTGTAAGATATTTAGAGTTTACAAAAAAAGCTTTAAAAATTCTTACTTGGGACAAGTAAGATGTTGAAAAAAACTGTATTTTTACGTCTATATAATTTTAATATTCATGCAAAATTAATATCACTTTTATCGGATATATCGCTCTTCCAAAAGTATGTACACTATCGTACTAAATTTGACTAAATTTAGCTGTATTGAGTTGTAAATGCAGTTTGATAAGATTTTTTTTCTTTTTTTTATCAGTATAATCATGTATCTCTACATTTTTTTTTTGAGCAAGATATAACATGAGTATTCTTTGAAATCAACTATGTAAAATATCTAAAAAAAAACACTTCAATAATTTTGATGCTCTAGTATTCTTTTCATATTCAGTTAAATAAGCAAATACTACAAAAAAATCTGGGCATTATAATGTTTAAATATATTATGTTACAAGCATCAAGAGATTTCTTTGTTGTTCTAAATATGTGTTATTTTCAAGATGTTAATATTATTTATGTCCCGAATTGAGTTATTGTAACTCCTGGGGATGTAATTCAATGTATTATACTTTGTGTTATATGATTGATAAATAAAAAAATAAAAAAATATATATATAGTTGAAAAAAGTTTTTTTTTGCTAACCTGCAAAATGGCCAGTTCCACAGTGCACGTATGAGGGTACGATTTGTATAATAAGTACTTAGATTATATTTTTTTAATAAGAATGACTTAAAACGTCGTTTTATAATTATATAATTGTGTTTGATTAAAAACGTTTCTGTATAAAAGATGTTTTTAAAGATTTTTGTACATACTACGGTAGTAAAAAATTAACATAATTTCTCAATCCATCATCTTCAAAATATATTCCTAATTAATGTGCTGTACACTGTACACTATACGAGTATACTGCTAATCGTAAAGATGAAGCCTTCAATTTTGAAACTACGTTGAGTGATGAAACTAGTATGTAATGATATGTTAAGAGAGGGAACTATATAGTAATTTTATCTGTTGATTTTTAATCCAACCTATTATATAAGAGAGCTTCATTAGACGTAATACTTTTGGAATCCTACTATGGAAATTTTCATATCTTCTGTGTTATTAGAAAGTGAATGCTCAGTGAAATTGTATGCTCGCAAAGCAACAGTAATTAGTAGAATTACTAGTTTGTAAACTGTATAAAGAAGATGCTTAGGTGATTTTAATACATGTTCAACAATTACAAGATTCTTTGCCAGCCATTAATTAGTGCTCAGTTATTCGGAAAACACTCCATTTATTTTCTGTACTAAAAAGCTAAATCGAAAATTCATTCGACTGAACCAATGAGTGATAATCACAGTCATTATTATAACTAAGATTCGCTAGAAATCACTATGGCTTATTTTGTACGCTGGAATTATGTAAAATTAATATCATAGCCCTATTTTTAGGTATATGCATATTTTGAGAATACATTCATTAGTATAAATACTGTCCCCTTCAAAGTAATCACCATCGGATGTAATTGACTTGTGCCAGTGTTTTTTCCAATTCTCGAAACATTTCTGGAACGCACTTTTTAATTTGCCTTTCAGTTCCGCCAGCGGTTTGTTATATCTATGGTCGTGAAACATTGTCCTTTCATGGTCCTCTTCATCTTTGGGAACAGGAAAAAGTCGCAGGGGGCCAAGTCTGATGAAAACAGTGGTTAAGGCATCAATGCGGTCTGTTTGTTTGGCAAAACGAAACACGCCACGAGGCGTAAGCGGGCGTCCGTGATTTTTGCTCTGGAATAACCTTGACAATTAACCGATCACACCAAAACCCGTCTTACTATTTGGCGTGTTTGTCAAAAACAAAATACACGTCTGAATTGGCCAAAAATTGACAGATTAGTAATTAACATTATAATGTTATTTACATACATACTAATCTGGGAGAAAAAGACAAGGTATTTTGTATTCATTAAAAAACAGAAAAGCGAGGAAATTTGAGGCTTGAATCTTTTTAAAAAATTTAATCTAATATACCATAACTGTCGGTATTATAGAACAACAATATGTTAAAACGGTCCTCAAATAAATAGTTAATCAATTGCAAGTTACTGAAACTATTTATATCAAAACCGAAAGATAAAATTCAGTACCAACATTAGTAGAAACATTTAGACATATTTATTGGTTTATAGTTTATAATTTACACTTAAAATGCATTATGTAACTTAGTAGACATTTTACTAATAAATATGTACATCTCCCTTCCCCTCCAATTTACAATGACTCACTGTTCTTAAAATAATAAAAAAATTCTTTGATTATTGAAAAATATTTACGAATGCATGAAAGTAACATTTTTATATGTATAAACTTATATATATTTATTTAATATGTAATATATTTTCTTAACTAACTTTGTATACTTTGTGGGAATCTGTTATTAGTTCTGAGTTTATACACTATATCTGTTTGTTTACTATAAATATGTCTGTAGAACTGTTGATTTCCCAAATAAAATAAAAAATATTATCTATAAGTGGAAATTACTTCCCTTTTAGATGAACCTCCAATAAAATTTACGTATTCAGCTGTGAAATAAAAATCCCTGAATTGCTCAACTTATTTATTTGTTAATCGTTACATAAAAATGTTGTGATGTCTTTCCAATATAAAATTATGTATTACTATAAAATTTAGTCGTTGAATTCCTGAGTGATTCTGAAAATACAAACCGGTGTGAATTTGAACTCAATTTTTCTACCACTTTTTTGTAACATGATGTACGAGTTTGTTTAATGGAATTTATACGTTTGATGTCTTAGTGAAGATAAGAGAGCCAATTTGTAGTTTTATTTTCAACCAATTTGTACCTTATACATCAATTTAACCCAACATATGGCCTGGAAATCGACACGATTACGTTTTAACAAGCCTACTCTACCACGATTCTTATTTATTCACATAAATACTTAACTAAAGTGAAATTAAATTAAACTACCTTTGTAATTAGGTCAATTTTTGCTAATTATAGTAACCCAACTCCTACATAACATAACTAGAAATTAAAAAAAACTTTGATGCGACCAGTAAAAAAATAAAAACAAATTGTACGACCGCTGCGATGTAGACCCCGTTGCCGTAGAATAAATTTATTACTTTAAATACTGAATAAAATTGTCTAACACTTCAAAAAACATTTAAAAGCTTATTAATTGTATTATGAATAGAACTTTTTTGTTATTGGTATAATTAACCGCGTCCGAGCTGATGAAAAATACAGTTCTATACAAAATAAAAACACACTCTTTGCAAGTTTGTATCGATCGTTCCTTTCTTGTAAAAATTGGTGTGTCTGCGTAGTATGCTTATGTTCCGGAGTTGGTTTCCTAGCAAAGTCAACATTAAACATAGATGATTTTCCACTGCAACACGTAAATGTCTATGGACTGGTACCTTAAGCATAGAACACCTTACCCTCGTGTAAAAGACGGTCAAGCTGCATTGAATTTGGTGATATGCAGCATCGGATGCTGGATAAGGAGATATGATGATGATATAATTTATCTATCAAAAATTGACTGTCCTTAACTACTATGCGAACTCTGTATTAATATTCTCTTATTCGTTCCTCTCATTTCATATAATTAAAGGCAAATTCATATTTATGGCGAACTTTTAATCATTTTAATGTAATAAGAAAATCGTTGAACATAGATTTATTTGCGAATAATCATAATGACGTACGGCGTTTGCTTTCGAATAATTTGTAGTGTTTTTTCATTTCTTTTGGATTCTACTGTTCATTTTACTTTTGAGAATATTTTTACTGTGATGCTACTTGTGAAAACCTATAATTGACTTATTTGAAATTTGTTTTGTTTTATATATTAGATAAATGTAGCTGTTGATTATCCGAATCAATGACAAATAAATAAATAAATGATGTTATAATTATGATTATATTATATAAAAGTTGGGGATATAACTTGTAACAAGTCAACAATACCTTCGACTTTATGACAGAGAAGCTCATATATAAATCCATTACAATATATGTTTTAATACAGATGTAAGTACACAATACGTTTCAGTTTTTTTATTTAATTATTTAAAGACATGTTGATTTATTTAAGTCACCTTAAATGCATAACTGAATAAATGCTTATTTTATTCTGTCACCCATTTAGTTTTACCTTCAAGGTATCGATATTTAAATAAACACATTTTTCTGGTAAGTAATGTTTAGATGAAGAAATATATTTTTTGTAAAAAAAATATAAAAGTAAAATAAAATTCAATGTAAATTACTTTTAAATTATTAAATATGTAAAAACCTGTGATGTGAAACGTAGCTTGAATCAGATTAAAATAACGTTGGTATAATTTTGACTTGGGATGACTTTTGGCAAGAAAATAATAAAGCTACAGTGACTATTGTCATAAAATACAGGCAAGGTTTCTTTTAATGGTCGTTTCCTGGTTAGGGTGGCCTATAAAAATTCAATAAAAATTCACCGACCCCGTTTTGTTGGTAAGGGAAATAGTCGATTAGCGAATTGTTTGGTGTCGGCTTTTTTGCGCCACGCTGCCCGGTGCTCGCTCGCCATAATTACCCGATCGCTGCCGGAGATTACCGATCACTTACGGAGATAGTCGACCGACCCTCCAAGTTTCGAGACATTACATTGTACGGGGTAGTTTGACCATTGCCGGAAATTTTGAAGGTCCCTTCCGAAACTCACAGTATACAATACTTACAATACTTGGGTTGGATCAAAAGGGCCAAGTCAGATTTCGGTTTTTTCTACCAACGTTCTGTAGAGGGTCGATGTCAGTTAAATAAAAAAAACATATTGAACTATTTAATTAATACGTACGTTACGTGATAATGTTTTTTTAATATTTATATTCGTTTCAAACATGCCAAGCTTATTATTATTATTATGGATAACTTATAAAGCGCCATTTTCGTAATATAATACCTCAAAGGCGCTTTGCTTTACATAGTAATTCTATTGTAAAATAAATTTAAATGAAGCTTTTAAATTTTTAATTTAATCAAAACAATTTATTTTGTTGTCACATGCTACGGATTTATTCAAATGATTTGGAGAAAAAGTAGGTTTTAAGTTTTTTCCGAAACATCACTTGCGCTTTCACAGCCTCGCACCTCTGCTGGGAGAGCATTCCATGCCATAGGGCCTGCGACCGCAAATGCGCGTTCGCTAAATTTAGTGCGCTGTTCGCGTAGAGGTAAAATAAATTTTCTTCTCACCGTAGACGTAGCTGATCTAAGCGTGTGACGCCTGTCAGCTAGTTCATCTGGAATGCATAGTTCCCTTAGATATTCCGGAGCAGAATTGTGCAGTGACTTATACATAAGCCAACAGAGTTTGTATTCGACCCTTTGCGGAAAACGTAGCCAATGTAGTTCCCGAAGTAGTGGAGTGATATGGCTGAACTTAGAGATTCCGAAAATAAGTCTCGTTGCAACATTCAATACAGATTGTAGGCGAGTCATTTTTTTTATTGGTAGACCTGCATAGATACCATTACAATAATTTACACTAGACACTACAACCGCATTTATTAATTGACGGGCGGCATCAACCGGCAAATTTTTGCGTGCGCATTTAATTTGTCTCAGCTGTTCTTTATAACGCCACGCAATAGCTGAAAAATTACTCTCATGTGATATTACGATTAACGACATGGGCCCTTTTCGATACAAGCTATAGCATTGTTGGCTTTATTGCGGAAGAATTCTTTGAGAATGTGAAGATGATGAGTTTCTCAGTAGTAATGTTCTAAACTTTATAATTTTACAACCACAAACATACGGAAAAATATCTACACCAAAGCTCAAAGTCTCAATCTTAATCATTAATTAATCGGGATGCTTAAGGTCTAGTTTCTATTTTTCTGCTATTTTTACTTTAGTTAAATTTGTTTGTGTAAACCTGATTTTTTGTCCCAGCGGATCAAGGATACATCATTTTCAACTAGATGGCTGCTCTCTGGTAAAAAATTCTGAATAAGGAAATCGAGTGAAATTAAGTCCGCCTCTTTGCGTATTGTTGGTGCTTTCGCCTGCCATTCTTCAGATTCTAGGTTCGATTCCTGACAAGGTGGTCGTTAAATATTAGTTTTAAAGCTTGTTGCAGCAACATTTTATTCTTCTTGGTCTGGCACTGTCAGATGAATCTTACCCGTATCAATAAAGGTTTCGTATCTTTAACATACTTAAACCAGCCCATGACAGGTAATAAATCATGTAAATGCCAAGAATTCCTTATTCCTTCTCTAAAATGTTTTTTATCTCTGTTGTAATTATAATTGTTTATTTTACTTGACCTTACAATTAAACTTTGACCACGCAAGTTTGACATGAAATACTTGAGACGATAAAAGTTGAATGCAAAATTGCATTGGAAGACGATGACATACAGTTACAAAAGCTGAAACAAATACACAAATATAATACCATACAACAACAACACAACCACATTAAAAAGTTAGGGCAAATGCAGGACAGTTAAAAATATTAAACATTTAAATGATTTACCCATAAGTACCAAATACTGAGTTAAATACAGGATTGAGACGTTTGCTCAAATTATGGTTAATAGAAAAAAAAATGTATTAGTGATAGTTTTTAATTTTGAATAATGTAATATGTAATGTTTTTCAAGTAAAATTATTATTAATGTAGGTTAAGTGGGAATAATCGATGCAATTTATAAGAAACTGCTGACGAGTTGTATGTATGCAACTCAGCAGGACTTTAATTTAAGACTATTTTGTAAATATTTTTGAAAAAAAATTAAAAAACTAAAACTATTCTTTGATTATTAACAATGAAGTAAGCTACAGTTTACTGCACTAAAACGGGCCGTAAGTACTGACGTCGAGAATTGCAAGCGCAAACTGAAATCATCCGTTACACGTTTGTTGTTAAACTCAAATGCAAACCAAAAATTTGATACGCTTTTGTTTTATGCCATGGAGCTAAAAGGCATATCTTTAAGAGGAGCAAATTATTACTTCAATTATTTTTATTAATTATTACCTCAACAAATTTGAGACAAATTTAAAATCAATCAATAAAAAAAACTCGGTGACTTTACTGGCGTCATAAGCACAAAGGCAGTTTTTTTTTACAAAAATCATAAAATGATAAAAATATGAGGTAGTGTTTTAAAAGAAAATGAGATTATGATGAGCATTGATTTGTATGTTTCAGATAATTACTTAAGACAGCGCCAGCATGGATTGTTTCATATTCCGATATACAGGATCAATCTGCATATTGATGATATGTTCCATGTATCCGAAGGGGTTTTCCGGAACAGGATTCTCCTTCTATTTTGACAAGAGTGTCTTTACGTATTTTTGGTATTTTTATAAAATTTAGGTCTTACATTTTATTTTGTAATGTTTTTATTAATTTAAATAAATAAATTGAAATTTAATAAATTTCGAACCATTTAAGCACGAAAAACGATGTAATGTTTTTTAAGCAGTAACACAATATCTAGAGATTTATATGCAAAAATGACACACAGGTTTTATGATATAGAAACAATTGACAAATCTATCTTTTTATTTGTGATTATTGGAATTTTTTAAATATTTGCATAAAGTTGGACAGTACTAAGAAATTACATATCTTAAAATATGCCTATTACAAATAACTGCCATTTTGCCTTTGACGGTAGTATACTAATCCGGCCCACTTAACATGACTTGACCTTAAAAGTGATAATGTATATAGCTTTTAAACAATTAGATTTTTATTTTATTTTTTTTAATGATTATTTCCTATGGTGTACTTTAAAACATGATGGAAAATAACCAATGTTATTATAATGAAGATGTTTTTGGTATTTGAAGATTATTTTGTCTTGGTAAAATCTTCGTGTCGGCATTTCTACTGTACCAACAATGCCAGTTTAATAGTTTCCTACGTATCACGTATGCAACAATGCACCTGATAGTCGTATGTAGTGAGTTCCTTCTATCAAGAAAGTAACATTCCTTTACTTTCGCGATAGTCATGTCAACTTGCATGAATCACTTGCATGAACATAGTTTACTCCTCAACAGTTTTCATGTTATATCTCAAATACTTTATCTCTAACAACTCCGCAAGCAAATACATGATTTTGTATCTCAACAATGTTAAAATAACTATTTGTTTGTAAACACAAGAACCCTTATTCTTCAAAAGTCAAAAAAATCAATAATAAGGGAATGTTTTCAATTTCACGTAGTATTAATTCTTTTTATTTCACCTTTTTTTTGCTGAAATAAACTACTACTACCATCACGCCATTTCTTCGCGGGGGTAAGGAGAGAGGATGGGCCGCCACACACGTCTGTCTTGACCTTAGAATAATAATTGGCTCCCGCTTAAAGTGAAACTCTTGGCTCTAAAGCATAGAATAAAAGTGTTACAAATGTTTAGTTTGGTTTTTAGTTTAACAACAAACGTGTAACGAAACAGTTTCGGTTTGCGCTTGCAATCTTCGACCTCGGTACATATCCCGTTGTACTGTAGCTAACTTCGTAGTTGATAATTATATTATGCTTTTAATCCTGACATACATTTCTAGCTTCTACTACATTAATACAAGTTGTCAAACATGCCCCTCGGTTGTTTCTGCATTTGACATGACCAGACTTATGGTTTTGGTTTATCTGATCATACCACATCTTTCTTAGCCGTCCTCGTTATAGGTTATCGCTCATTCTCGCCATATAAAACTATTTTAGCATTCTTTTGCCATCCACTCGTTCTACATGAGTGAACCATCTCAGTGACCCTTTCTTAATCCTATCAAGTATATATGTTTCAGATTTGTTCTCCCGCCTAATTTCATCATTCGTAAACCTGTCATACATTGATTTCCCAAACAGTTGCTGAGATATTGCATTTCGACCGCTTTCATCCTTAATTTTCTAATGTGTGTCTAAAAAACTTCCATTTAATGAAAACTCGAGTCAAAGCATTATCATTTTTGTGTTGTTTATACAGAAAATATTATTTTCTGATTAAATAAGCTTTTGTTCCTTTTTTTTGTATGGATTTCTACATAAAGCAAGTTTGAGCTTTTTGCGTCATTTAATTTTAAATGTTTTTTTTTAATTAGGCAGTGTTATACTATTATGTAGGTATCCATGCGGATGAAGAAGACATTTCTGAGTTTGAAATAAAACGGGAACTCTGGACATGTGTTTTTGACTCGATGGCTTGTCTCAAGTTAAAGTTTTAAAAAAATAATTCGAATGAAGAAGTCGTCTCACTTTGTTTGCCAATCATGTTAGATCCCGGATTGGACTCCTGGCAGGGTTAACGTGGAACATTGATTTAAAAACGAGTCACTGCTATATTTTACCGTCCCCGAACTAGCATCTGAAGCGTTATAATGAGCACCTCATCTTAATATAACAGATGATCGAAATTTGCTGCATTTAGTGAACCAATGTGGTGCCATATGCACTTTATGGATGGGTGCGCGTGAATTGATTTGAGGTTAAATGAGAAAGATGGATTACAATTAAAGTTATTTATTGAGTTATTTATTGTAGATACACACGAGTTACATCCTTACTATTTTGTACAGAAGGAATTTACAATAGCGAACACTGGCGAGGAGCTGGTGGACGGGCGACACGAAATGCCAAGATGAAATGTGCATATTATTTTGCTAATTACTTGTCCAAGCTGACGTTGCGTCGGGTTACGCGTTGCGGGCCAGAACGGTGTTCGCCCCTGTCAACTTTACGTCTTGATGGTGATGACCTACTCAGCACTTCTGTGCCGAAAAGGGGATGATGGTGAATACTATAATATTTAAGTCTGTATTCAATTTCATTTTGTTTTCATAACGACGATACATTGTCGGAACAAAAACCGTATTTTACTATATTGTAAAAAAAAAGTCGGTATTAAATTGGCTCTCACACAATGGTTATTTATTATTACTCACACCTTACAAATTTTTATTTTATTTATAATATCAACAGAAATACAGCAAATAAGTATATTGAAAAAAATTCGAAATATAACCAATAACAGATATCCAGAAATATACAGTAAACAGAAAAAAATATATAATGAAAGACGGTGTGTGTGTGTGTGTGTGTGTGTGTGTGTGTATGGGGGTGAGAGGCACTTAAGTATAATAACATTAAATATTTATAATTTTTGACATATTTTTATAAACAAATAGTATAAAACTAAAACATTGAATTCAGTGTGTATATACACGGTTTTTCAGGGCCAGACCGCGAAACTTCAGCGGAACATTCCTCATAATTATTTTTTTCACAGCTTACCATCAGGAATGTTCCTCTGAAGATTTACGGTTTGACCCTGAAAAACCGTGTATTATATAATACGGATAATTGTAACATTTGTGATACTTTTATTTAAAATTCAAATGCACTAAAAAACGAAAACAGTGTGAGCCACCCTCCAATTGCATGAACTAGTCTCTTTTACGGAAATTTTCATCTTTAAAATTAACCAAATATAATATCATATATAAAAGTAGATTGTAAAAGAAGTTTAAAAAAATTGTTTAATTTTATTTAGCCATATTAAAATTAAAATAAAAAAGGAAACACGTTTTATTTAATCCAAGTATTTTAAATAGTTTCGTTTTTCCGTGACAGCTCCTAGCAGTGCTCAATAGATACTGCACGGGCAAGTATTACCGCGTTACTGTATGCAGTATGCAGTGTGCACGCATTATGCAAATTACGTACATACTGATGTCACAGTGTTACTTCACCTGCGCTGAGCAATGGCGGCTTACTCAGCCACTCAAAGTTAGCACACTTTACCTTTAGCGGATACTTACAGCTCACGGTGCGTACAATGTATTATACTCGTACTTAGATCTCAATTCTGAATCTATAAATAATGTTATCCTAGCGGGAAGAGTTATCAGAATCATCACTGACGAATGCCTATAGAAGAGCACAAGACCAGATGGAGGGAGACTGTCCACAGACGAGCCATGCCTGGAGTCAGGCGTAATCACCATCCTCAGACATGAGGCACGGATTGAAGAGAGCGGGAAAAATTCGGAATTGTAATTTTGGGTGTCAAGGCACGAAGTGTTACACAGTACATGGGTTTTTGCGATATTAATTTTTAGACCCATGTATTCTCATGGTAATTTTTATAAAAATTATTATTAAACTTAAAAAAATATAATTAAATGCGGCTACAAGAGTTGATCCCAGCAGAATGCTCGTACGAGGTTTTCCTGTAATTTGAATTATTTAATTCCAAAAATACGTATCACGTTTGCCCAAAGGAATTTCTCTTTTGTGGCCCCAAGAATGTCCTGGATGAACATATTAAGTTTTTCAAAACGAAAACCATTTTCAGGAGTGTGCAAGTCTGGATTTTGTCTAAGGGAAGAGACCATTGCAGGAGACTGCTGAGAGATATTGCATAGATTTATAAACCATTAAGCGTATATATACCATTAATATATCCAGATGATATTGAGAATGTTTATGTAATAATATTAAATTTAAATTTTTGTTATTATTTAATTATGTACGTGCTTCTATTTTCTATTACTCTGTATCCCAAATCAACACAGGACCCTTGGCCTCATAGAGTTTGGGATACTTTATTATTATTTTTTTTGTATTATGTGTGTATTTGTATAAATAAAATTGTTGAAAAATGATTAAATTCATAACAACGCCCTGCTTGATAAATCTTTCTTAGTATTTACACGTAACGTAAGGAATGTTAATAAATCCATTAATGGCAGTTTTTCTTAATTAATTAAAGACTTTTCATCTGTATTTATTAAACCTTCTTTTTACTTTTTACCTGCAGCCTATCGCCTCGGCAATAAATAACAAATATACATATTTACAAATGCGCACCTAATAATGTGCGAATGCCACGTTGATAGTTGATAAGGAATGCAGAATGTAGAGTATGCTATGTTAGCCGAGCACCTATCATGCGCTACTCGTATATAGGACTTGTATTGAGTTCCGTTTCTACCGGCATTCACTCTAATATTCAGACTGTAACCACACTTTTTTTACAGAATACCCCAAGCGGCATTTATAAAAAAAAAACACGAGTATGTACAAACATATTGGAAAAATGTGTGCTGGTGGTTGTAGCCAATTCAATAAATATGGCGACGATCTTTACTAAATAAAAGATCTTGATAATAATGGACTGTATACAATTTATTTTAAAGCACAGTGCGCTCCGTGACGACCGAAGACTTCGAGAAAAAACGAAATAGAGAGGGATTATAGCCCTTGTGCTATCTTTATATACTATGCTATTAGTACACATCACAGTAACAATACTCTGGTGTGGCACGCACCAAAATCAGTAAGAATTTAAATTAAGAACTACTAAACTAAAAACTTAACATATATATAAAGTAATAATAATAAAAAACGTGTGTTTTTAAAAAAAACGATGATCGCGCCACTCGCCAGATAGCGGATGGACGCTCGAATATTGCGTTTTGCTGGTTCGCGGGATTTCACTTACTTTACCACCGAACCCCAGTACAAATGAATGCAATTACTTACCTTGTTCTAGACTTCTTCCAACCTTAATGTTCGAACTTCTCTAGTCACGGCAGGTTCTATCAGATCCTGTGGTCAAAACGGCACTTGTCGGTTTCTTGATAAAAAATTCGCACAATAACACAACACAGAGGATTGGAATGACTTATTGATGGCTAAAATATATTTTTTGCAAATGCGCTGGGAATATCAAACAATGTGCATTCGTTAACAGTTCAGTTTTTATTGAGCCGGAGAGAAAACAGATTGAACCCACAGTAGGATAATTACAACAGTTTCACCGAGGCTCAGTAGGTAGCAATGAATTTAACACAGCAACCTAGTAAATGTGTAACATGTGCTTTAAACAAAGTATATGTGGCGCAACCAGCCAATGTCTAGAAAACAAAAAAACATAATAATGCAAATAATCAGCGTTACGAACAAAGTAAAAATCAGCGTTACGATCAAAGAGAAAAAACCAAAACGTAGTTTTATTATTATTTTTATGCCTAGAGCTTTTACAAATATAATCATTATCATAATTTCCCTATCCACACCCAATGGTGCAAAAGGCACCCAATGGTGAAAAGGTACTACAACTGAATCAAATCTTGATCAGTTTTTTACTACATTAACAGTAAAATAATTCAGTTCAGACACAATGAAATATTGAAATGTAGTGTTGTATAGAACCACATTAAAAACTAATATTTCACATCCCCCCTCCAGGAATCTACCCCGGGACCTTAAACATGGTAGGCAAACGCGTAAATTAAAAAACGATTAAATTGTTAATTTATCCATCTTCTTTCCTTCCCATCCCCTCTCCTCTCTTCATAGTATAGTGCTATTTTTTTTTTAATATATATTTATTTTTATTAATCTTTGCTTTTTATTTTTGTATAAAATTGTAAGATTCAATATGTCCATGTATTTATAATTTTCTCAAACTGAACGGTTTGGGTAGGTAGGAAGAAATTGCCTTAAGGCAATATGCTCGCTCTTATATGTAAATTTATTGTATATGTATATAAAGTGTCAAATAAATAAATAACTTCATTACGAGGCGGACTTATTTTTGCCTGAAAGTGGCTTACAGTATAATTTCCAAGTATTGTTATAATTACTAAATAATAAAAAAAATAGCAATATCTGAAAACTAAGAACTAAAACCTCAATTAATTTTATAAAACTATTACGATGATTTATTTTATTTGACATTTGATATGACATTTTTGGTGGAATTATATTGATTTATTTATTTAGGATAATTTACATTGCGCCATTTCTATGAAAATCACCCCAAGTCTGCTATAAAATAAACATCCCAACACGCCGTTCAGCTCCAAAGCGCATAGAGGATTGGATTTCTAGTTCCCTATTTCCAGTAAGGTTAAATTTTAATACTCACGTAGGAGCTAGATAACAACACGTCTTGCAGCTACATAGCGCACAAACGCTTAGAAATCTGGCTCACACTTACACTGCACAATAAAATGAGTAAGATGTATTTTAAATTTATAAATAATCGTTTACAAATAGAATCTAGATTACTTTTCCTGGAGCTACAGAGCGCCTGGGCAGTCTAAATCTAAAATCTAGACCCCGTTTACAGTTGTTTGGACATAATATGCAATCTTACATTACCGAAAGTTTTTCAGCTACAAAGTGCATCAACGAATGATGACAAACGATTTTAAAATGATTTTTAAAAGTTAAACAACAAACAAATACAAAAATAATACTTTCAGCAAAGTACTAGTAAGTTTGGCAAATGTGCGTGATGCAACGGCACAAAAAGTAAATATTTTAAATACTAAACAAATCATAAGCTTAGTAAAACATATTTTTTTATCATCTTACGTAATTTTATCAGTCGCCTACATGAGCTCAATGTTAGGGTAAAATTATGATAAGGATTATTATCTATCAGACACTAGAGAACTCTTTAAACAAACTAAACAATTCAAGGTAAATAAATAAATTACAATTTAAAAAAAAAAAAAACAGATTTATGTTTGATATATTTTGTTGCCATATTTTTGGGTTTTTTTTATTTCCTTTTTTAATTACTTTAAAAAAATATACCAAATAATATTTTACGGAAATTTTATTTTCTCTTTCTTATTTTACACAAAATTATTATAACTGTCCATTATTTATTATAGGAGCAAAAATTCATTAATATTTTCTTGTATATCCACGAACAGGCCATGCCTTTGTGGGATTTTTTGTTTACTATTTTTTCTATTTATATGTATTTCATGGCTATGTAATTATGATTTATTTTTATTTTTAATAAATAAATAAAATAATATAAATTCAATGATATACGAAAGTCAATTTTTGATACTTATTGAACATTTTAATTTATTTATTTGACGTGTGTTTACCCTATGAATATAGCATGTGTGTATTGTACGTGGAATGTGGAATCCTAATTCAGTGTATTATGTATTCAGCTGTCTCCTGTCTTAAGGGTGAGAGTCCTGTGTACGTACCATGAACATGTATGGCAAATATATTCCCCATACTTAATGTAACTATTTTATCTCCAGTAACACGTTACTCCTTGTTTTATTCAACTGATGTTATTATAAGGAACGCAAAAATAGTTCATCGTTTTATATTCATGTGTTCGGGCGAAATGAAAAGACAAAAGCGTGTCACAAACACCACAATAATTGTTACCCGCGAAAATATTTGTTTTACCAGTAAATTATTAATTATTCAATTTCAATAGCCATTTTGCATCTTTATCCTTATACACTTTCTTCAAAGCCATACCACGAAACTTCGGAGGCACATTTTTTATGATGTGAGTTTAAAAACATACTAAATTTTTTGGGAAAATCGCATTTTTCAATTTAAAAAAAAATCAGATTAAAAAGGTATTTGACCAACAAACCGATACGCACAGGAAGCAAAATAAGTAAACAATTGGGTAGGGGAGCAGTAGGGATGCTAATCCGAGTTTTAAAAGATTTTGCGCATTTCAAAATTATGGTAATTATTTTTTTAGCAAAAAAATATATTTTTGAAAAAAAAAATATTTTAGAAAAAAAAAATATTAGCATTTTTTAAAGTTTACCATAAGCAATTTTCCTCCAAAGTTTTGGGGTCTAGCCCTGAAACACCATGCATGAGTTACCAAGAAATCAAAAACCTTAGTCACATAAAAAGTAAAGAAATCATAACCATTTTAAAAGGCCGTCCTTTCAAAATCACGCTATTTAACAATAATTATAAAATAAAATTTGAAGAAGCAATCATTTTCTAACGCATTTCTCGTAGAAAATAAACTGAAAAATTTATATAACTAAATTATACTTGCCTTTCGACCAGCCGATAACACTTTTTGGAATTAAGGTACATTGGTCGTATAAAAACATTTGAAAATGTTTTTCCACTTTGTTACAATAAATTTACTAAAATTTACGTCATACTAATTTTGTGGTATTTATCTTAAATTATATGTTAAAATATGTTACCCATAGTCGACGAATTTTTAAAAAACGTTTTCACGTTTTATTAAAAACTCTTTTCTATGCAATAAATTTTATTTCTTTATTTTTTTTAAGATAAAAAAAAAAAAAAAAAAAAAAACGTTTTTAGCAAAGTTTTAATGTTCGTAATGATCGTCGAATGGCCAATATTTTTTAAAAATATATTTTTATATAATGCTTTTAAATATTTAGTTTCTACAATACCGTATGTTTTAGTTACATTTTAATGTTCATTCCGACCGTCGGCGTCGATTGGCCGACTTAGTGAACTTCAAAACAAAATTTATCATCATCGTCATTCTCTTTCCGCACCTAATGATACATAGGCCACTGCATTGGAGCACTAATCGCAGCGTATCTTCATCATTTTTGTAACATGAAAATAAGATGATCAGTCTTACGTTTCAAGTGCCAGTCTACAGATTATAAAATATTCTAGTTTGAAAACACCCTTTTAAATAAACATTTCATAACAACCACGCCGGGAATCAACCTGAAACCTCTTGCATGGTAGGCAAACGCGCTGACCATTTTACCCCGAGACCGAAAACAAATTACCGAAATAAATTAAAAAATTTATTTTATCTCTATAAAATGAAATTGAAACATTATTTTTCGGTTCAATTCTCGCCAGTTGCAAAAAAAAATCCAAGAAAGAATTTTTCTCAATTGGTCTGGGTGTCGTGGTGTATCATTTACCTCTTTCCATAACTCCTCTATTCCACCTGCTGACAAGCTTCAAAATAGAGGCTTAGCGTGGTTTTCCTAAAAAAATAAAAATAATAAAAATGTATATATGTATTATTAGGATGCTCAGAGTTATATGAAACACATGGTTTTGAAAAAGTTTTAAAATGAATGTAACCAACGTCTATTCGGTAAAATCATTTGTTCTAAATTGCAATTATTGTTCCTTTTTTTATTTAAGTATACTAAATGGCGATTGAAAATAGAAAAATTTTACGATTTCGTTACTTTTTATCAGACTACTACAGCCTTAAAACGATAGTTAGTTAGGCGACAGTAGGCATTGGTTTCCGGGTGAGTCCTACAATGCTAAAAAAAATATGTTAAAAAATATATAATATTTTTAATTCCCCTTCGAGCGGCTCTATTTATAAATGTGTAACGTGTCAGAAGGAAATTGGTCCCATTAAGGCGCCATTGTTGTAATGCGTTTATAACTTAAACATCATAATTCATATTACATTCATAATTACTTGACCTTAAAAATGCATAGTGGGCGGGGCACATGCAAGCATAATACGATATCTCGGTCCAACAATACATAAATATAATAAGTATTAAATCATTGAAGTATTATTACGGTTCTTTCGTATTTTTATTCCCTGATTAATTACAGTATACTCACGCAAATCTAACTTCAATTCTTGACAAGTTGTCAGATTTAAATAATAAGACATGCGACAACATTTTATGTATCCAAATGTCAGTAACAAAGGACTAGATTTCTCCCCCTAAAGAGTTATTTAGAAGAATCGAACAATCGAAATTTGAGGCGAATGTCTTTGCCATTACACCAAATACGACATTCCATCGCTCCATCAGCCTATTCTTAACACCTGCTATAATGGTAAATTTTACTCATTGGTTCATTTATGCATGAATAATAAATAATTTATAGACGGTAATTTTTCAGTTCATGGATAATGCAAAAAATTATTCGCGTTTTTGCTCGCATTCAATTATTTATTCAATTGTTGTTTAACACGCAATGGGTCAATAATATTTTTTTCCTGATTATGAAGGAGTGTGAGAAAAACTGTGTAGTTTTTGTGCCATTATACTGTATTTCCGTGTCCGGGCAGATGTAGAATACATTCATGTATGCGAAATAGAACCAGCACAACGGACGAATGTTTTCAAATCGATGGCGCCTCTCTGATGAAAATCGAGTAATGTTTATTATATAAGGTGTGCTATTTGCCGAAATGTTTCATTTTCCTAGACTAGCATCACAAAATACGCTGCGATCGGAATATCTTTGCATAATTATGTACGCACAAATAGACTAACACATTTTTGGTCTATTGGAACAATTATATTAATTAGGTATTAAAACTAAGATGATTATGTTTTTCTACGCAGATTAATAATAATTTATAAAAATTACGGTTTTTTAATTGGCATAGGAATATTTCAGCGAAAAATTGAGAATCTATTTACATTTACAAAGAAACTATGGAAGTTTTAGCATTTATGGAGTAAATGGATTGCTGGTTTATGTGATATATTGTGTATCTTCTGTAACATTTACAGTTTTTCCTTAGTACTTATATTTAAACATTTGTATGTAACGTATTGTAAAAAAAAAGTGCGTACCTAAAATATTGTCTACAAATCATCATTCTTTTTTTCAGGTAAGATGTCTATCTATATGACTGGCAAAACCAAAGAACACATAAATCTAGCTCATCCCCAGTGTGAGTATATACTTTAATTAAAACCATTTATTGATATTATTGATTACATTAAAAATATTAAAGCTTCCTCTCTGAGGACTCTTTACTATACATTTATGCTATTTGTTCGTACGAGAGTAGGTAGGGATTTTTTTTCCTGTATATATAATTTAGGAATTGAATTTAATAGAAAACGCTGACTTGCTGCATCGGTCGTAGTTCTATAATTTCAGGTGAAATTATTTAGCACGTGTGTGTGTGTCATCGATCATGGACTATGAACCCCACATGCACATGGAAACAGAAGGATAGGAGAAGAGTGCTATACGCTACAAGCCTTCCCCCTTTTAACTTTTTTACGCATATATTTTTTTGTAATTCTATAGTAATCTTATATAATGAAAAATCAGCAGTTTTTCATTATAATTCCATGAAACTTTGTATTTTGTTAAAGACTACGATTTCAATAATAATAAATTAGTAAATAATATACCGTTTAATTTTTAAAAATCCGTTTCGTGCCTAATTATGTACGAACATCCTTTAGCAACGTAATTATTTAATGATGAAAATATGTGTCACCCAGTAGAGATGTAAACAAATTTCAAACTTTCAGCGAGCTTTCAGTCAGGCTTTTAGGGCCTATTGTCGAGAAACTCCTCACTTCAACTTCTGGGCCTGAAAGCTTTGTTTAAAGGGTAAATCTTCTTTAAGGTACTCGGGGTAGAAACTCCCCAATGCGCTTTTCATGTTAGCGGATGAATATAACATCCCTCCTTTCCGGGTACTTGCCTTAAAAGCTCTTTAGAATTTTGCTGAAATTTCCACTGAAATTATAATATTGCCTAGTTATAACTTTTTTGCGTATGATTTTATAACAAAAAATGTTAATTAATCATAAATTATTTATGTAAAATAACTTAAATCTTAGTTACTAATCGATATTCCTTTTCTGATAATCTACATATATACTGGACGTGAAACACGTAACGCATGTTAGCAGATGTGTTTTATAATTTATGCTTTATCAAGTTAGTTCATATATAAACTTTTAATAGCATTGTACATTTTTTTTAAATTGATTTAAAATATTTCAAGGTTCTTTTTTCCTCTATTTCTTATGTAACTTATTGTACCAATGGCAATGGTTAAATCCCTTGTACAATGACTTTTCAAACTCTGTTTTTTTCCTCATTAGAAATATATCTCTAGTATCGTATTGATTGTTGAATTTCATTTTTTATTTATTTAAATCTTCAAGAATAAATCGCTTTCGATATCTCCCAGCCAACAAAAAACAGGCTGGTCAAAAGAAGAGTCGCAGTCGAAAGTCCAGCACCTTGAACATAATATGAATTGCTGGAAAATAATGTGCTTAGTCGAGAACTGGAAAGTATTATCTTCTGAGACGAGCTATCTTTTAGAAACCTACCTATTTCTAATTTTGTGTTTGCTCTTAGCGTTTTTAAAATAACAGTTTTTCTTCGAAACCGGTCCGTTTATTGAATGTATTCTTGTGATTTCACACAAAATTAATAAATCCAAATTTTTGTAGGCAAGAACTGGATTCAACCCCCTCGGGAGCTGTTAATATTAATATATAGCAAAAGAGATAGAGAAAATGTTAGAGAAGGGAAAATAGAAGTAAAGGCATCTACAGGGCTTATGACCTGTAATTGGCAGGTTTCAGTGGCCATTTTACGCACTGAGTAATATTCACTATTTTGCCTAGATTTGAACATCTATATTCCTTCAATTCTTCCATCTGTTGATATTTGTGATTTGTAAATACATATTTTTTTATTTAAAAAAAACAGAGGCATTGAGGGGATCGGGTGGGGACGACGTGTTGGCCTTTGTCCATACATCCTCCTTCCCTCTCCTTAATCTGCATAGAGTTTGTATTCCTTGGGAATATTTTTAATTACTTTTCTTCCATGCGCAGCTGACAGAAAGTCCTCCAGGACTCTATAACAGCAGCGGGTGGATGGTGGGCTTAAAATTCTCCCCTCAATGTTGATGTTTGTGAATTTAAAGAGCTAACACCTTTATTGATGTGGGTGAGATTAACCTGATTGAATTATTTCACCCACAAACTAACTTCACAAACATCAACTGATGGAAGAATTAAAGGAATATAGATGTTCAAATATAGTCATAATGGTGAATGTTACACAGTGTGTAAAGTGGCCACTTAAACCAGTCAATGACAGATCATAAGCCCTGTAGATGCCTAGACTTCTATGTTCCCTTCTATAAAATATTCTCCATCTCTGTTGAAATTTGTTAAAATAATAACACTGCGTTTAACTACTGATTATTGATTTTATTTCTGGCTGGTTTTGGAGCCACGCGTGCTGCTTTACAGAGATATAATACTTAATAATTTTTAAGTTATAAATTAAATACATCTTTAAACCTAATACATTTTTTTAACAATACCGTATTCTGTTTGAGAATTAAATTTTAAAAATATTATATGCTCAAAATGTCCCATTTACGCCATTTTACACTGTAACTTATTCTGAGCGATGCGTTAGCAATTAACACCCGCGATAAGCGTCTCCGCCTCTCCATAACACAATGTTAACTGTAATAACACAGTCACGTGTTATCAGATTGCGGCCTTCAGAATGAAGCAGTTCAGAATACATTATTTGAATCGGGCGGTTCAAAAAGACTTTACCTCTAATTGAAGCGAAATGTTCACTTAACGTCTTCATCAATATTGTATAATTTATATATTAAGGTAATGGATCCTAATATCGAACATTTTATGTTTTTCATTCAAATCGATAAAAACAACACTTAATACCTTTTTTTAAAAACTGATTTCACTTTTCTCGTATTAGGATAGAACGAAAACGATAGTCGTATTTGAGTTTTTTTATTAATTATTATGTTCCAACATATTTTATGTTAACATAAGTTTTGTCTGTTTTTTCCAAATTTCAAAATGAGCCAAAGGTAAAACAAAATAGTAAAGAGTAAACTTAATTCGGAAGAAAATTTTCCGCTAGACAAGATGTGGTTTTATTCAATTACGTGATCTTAAAATGGAATGTCAAGTGAACAATAGTTAGAATTGTAGACACCTTCTGAGAGCGTTCAATCTTTTGAATAAACCTGCCAAAGCTCCTCGCGATATTTGCGCAGTGTATGGTGAAAATTCTATTTATTATTGACTATTTTTTTGTAAAATAATGAAAGAGAATACATGATTGAACAAAAATCCTATGTTTTATCCGTTGTGCTTTATTTGCCGTGATAAATTATCGAACCTACTCTGGCTTCTTTTCACTAATGCCAAGAATGCTTGGGATTTACAATGAACTGTCCAAAGACAGCTCTGTTGATGTATTCCTATAGCAAAGTGAATTACTCTTCTTCTTCTTGCGGTGCCTTATCAGGTTTCCCTGATATTGGCGATAACTACAGTGAAAGCATCTCGGTCCTACAATACTCCAAGACCAGGACAACTGCTTGATGGATGTACTCGCCATAGTGATTCCTGGGAAAAGAGGACCAGAGTGGTTTTCAATTGCCATCTCTGGTAGATTGGTCGGGGTTACCTTCCCTTAGATGGTTGGTTCTGGTTTAGTGGCGTTAGAAACTCGCCTTTCATCCTCTAGTTATCTGCTGTAATCACACCGTTATGAGTGTGATCCCATTGCCCAGGGTTCGTGACGTAGACGCCAACGAGTTGGACTAGTCAGTAGTTTGAACATCTATATACCTTCGATTCTTCCATCTGTTGACGTTTATGAAGTAAAAGAGCTTAAACCTTGATTTTGCGCGTGCTATGACAAATGTTAGTAAATATTAGTATTTAAACACTAACCGACTGATTTAGCCTACCGATTTCGAGACGTACCCGTTTCTTCGTCAGGACACTCACTACACCAATATGCAAATACGAAAGTACACTTCCACCTATACCGTCGCCGTAGTATATATTATAAAGTATTTCCAAAAATACATAAGTCACATGCAGATTTATAGAGATTCGAATACCCCCATGTCTAAACATGCACTAAGCTTAATTTAAAAAATCTTGTATTTAAGAATTGGTATGGAGTTGAGAGGGAGGAGGGGTAAAGGTGGGGTTACCCGATTTGTTAATTTTTAATTCAAAAAGAGGGTACAAATAGGTTGGGTCTTGAAACCGGTTGACCAAAAAAATCGGTAAGTGGTTATATATACCAACATTACTCAAAAAGTTTGTCAACAAAGTTAATGCTTTAAATTAAATGAGATTCGTATGGTTGAATTATTTCACCCACATCCTACGTCGCGTTGGGGAAATAAGGTTCTATCTGACCAAATATGTTTTTTTACATTGAACATTTATTATGTTTATATTTAAATATCGGTTCTATGTGCATTAAAATTTTAAAGAAAAATGAAATCAATTCTTAATTATTAATAAATTTATTAAGACAAAATTAATTATAGATTATCATATATATAATATTATTTTCATTTTAAACTCTCATGTCTCAAAAATTATGAATCCACATAGAATCTTGTTTCCTCAACGCGACGACTAGGCAGCGCCTGAAAATATTTTCTTATTTTTTTTTTTCTATGTTTCCTCTAAAATGTTCTTCATATCAGTTGTAATATGTTAATATTAACCGCTCCTTAGGGGTTTGAATCCAGTCCTTATCTCCAAAAATTTGGACTAACTCAAAACATTGTACTGTTGTTGTAGACTATTAGTAAAAAAATGAATATTATAAATAGTCCGATATTGGATCCCCCACCATAGTTTATGATTATTATTATTATTATTTGATAATTATGAGCTCTCCAGTATACAAGTTTCACGTCGTGCCTTGTACCGCCCGCCAGCGCAGATTGCGGCGAAACTTAAAGCGAGACCAATGGAAATAGCTTTATCGTCTACTGATGGAAGTACTCCACTACCATCATCATCATAATTCCTCTATTCTCACTTAATTGTGCATTGGGCACTGCATTGATGTACCAAATACAGCTTATCGCGGTCATCTGTTACACGAAGTTTTTGTGATCAGGTGTCAGCCCAAAGACAGTTAAATGTCATACCAGAAATCGAATCAGAGACTTAATGGAAATACTAATTTTATCATACCATTTCCAAATTATGTACTTTTACTAGAGGGGTAAAATTACAAAAAAGGCCAATTTTATCTATACGAAATCTGACATTGGCCTTTTTAGACCAAAGCCGTAGAATCATGAATTAATATTAAAAATAATAAAAAGAGTTTGTTATAATTATAATTATGTACTTACATTTTATGAACGATAAGTTAATATTTTACTCAACAATGTTCTGAGTATGTCCAAATGCTTGCGGACTGGCTGGATTTCTTTTTCCTAGGGAGTTGTTCATATTTAAATTTGTTGCAACAGAGAGGGAAAACATTTTTGAGAAGGGAATATGGGAGTCTAGACATTTACAGGGCATTGTTTTCAGGCGTTGCCTAGTAGGTAAATTGGTTCAGCCGGATGAATCTCACCCGCATGATAAAGGTTTTACAATAATTTTGATTTACACGTATGTGGCATCATCAAGCGAGAGTGTGAAAGCTAGAACTGCTTAGAAGATTTTATATGTTTAATTTATTTAAACGACAATATTTTGATTTTGTCCAAATTTTTGGACAAACAAACAAACAAAAATTTGTACAAACTCAAAATATTGTTGATAAATCCACCTGGTCCAGGAAGAAGTATAGAAATTGAAAAAATAAATTTTTCAGGCGTTTCCCAGTACGTGAGTGAAATAATTCAATTAGATGAATCTCACCCGCATAAATAAAGGTCTCAGTTCTTTAACTTCACAAAAGTCAACAGATGGAAGAGTTGAGGAAATGTAGATGTTCAAATATAGGTAGAATGGTGAATGTTACACAGTGTGTAAAGTGGCCACTTAGACTAGCCAAAGACAGGTCATAAGCCCTGTAAATGCCGAGACTTCCATATTCCCTTCTCAAAAATGTTTTCCCTCTCTGTTGCAACATTTCAATTTTTTTTTTCATGATTTTTTTATTTAAATTATGGTTGCGAATTATGTGGGTGTGCATTTGTCGACTATTGTCACACTTCAGTATCCTTTACACCCTCAACAACTGTTCACTTGCCACCTCCAGTATCCTTCGAGAACCTGCCACAGCAAGACCTCGTGTCGAGGATATTCATAAACTTATTATATTAAATTTAAAATACAGTCCATATCGCGGAAACCCTAGGGCTTCGCCCCCGCTATTTCTCGCCCCGCACCCGCGTGGGAATTCGTTTCCCACCAAATTGTTTTTTTTTCACTTATTGATATATTATGTAAACACCTACTTAAGGTATTTTTCTAAGATCTATTTGGGCAAAAATGTGTAAATAAATAAATTAAATTAAATATAAATCATTTGTTTTTTTACTACAGATAAATTGGTTGAACTTTTTCTTTAATAAAAATTCAAACTTAGTTACTTAATAAACTTGTTTTTAGTTGAAAAATAATAAATAATTGAAACAAATTAATTACTATTTCTTATCACTTCCAATTTACTTATTTATCAGAACCTTTGTATTATTTATCCGCTTTCGAATACCGTAATTTTATATTTTTTTTAGTTAACAAATTGTTTTTAAAAAGGTTCTGAAATTATACATATTACAAAAAGTCTACACATAGTTAACACCAGTGGGTATGGATTTTAATTACAATGTAAATGATAGTCAATATGTATGTATTGATTATGAATAAAAAAGCTTTTTAATCGTTTCGTCTTAATTCTAATAGCCCCCCGTGTTACCTTGAGATTGTTCTCACAATACATTTGCGAAGTAAATCTCTCGTTAAAAAATCTTAATTGACATAACTTTTATATAGAAAAATCTATAAATCAAAATCGAACATGACGCGTACAGCTTAACAACTTTTAAAACATGGACGCTATCGAGAAATCATAATTGGTTTGATATAACATAATATTATTTATATGGCTACGTGTGTATAGCTACCAGGGGAACAGAAACAATGTATGGATTCTATAGAACATACTGGTATACTGTGGTTATGAAAATCACGACACGATGGTAATAAATTGTAAGTGACATGCTTCGAACTGCATATGCGACGTCATAACCAGAACTGAGGACCAAATGCGCAGGCGCGTCTGTTTTTCAGATTTTAATAAAAATCCTTTCTCAATTTATTTTTAAAAAATTCATTGGTACGTTCATGTTGTGATTATGCAGAAAATATCAAATTCTTAGCTTTTGGTTAAAAGTACATGCTTTGTACTATTGTTTAATGATACTGGATTTATGAAATATAATATGATATTTGAAATATAATATGTGAAAACAGTGTTTATTTATTTAGTTCTTTATTGTTTACTTTTTATTATAAAACTTGACCAACTAACTTACTGCTTTGCCAATGTATGTTTTTTTATTTAAATAATTTTCATAAACTATTAAATTATTTCAAACTAAAAATTTATAATTAGGATTTAGAATTCCAAGCTCTTATTTATAAATGATTTTGAAAAAATATTCATAAAAGCCTCAATTTGAATTTATAAAAAATGTTAATGGGGACTAGGCTTCATACCGTTCATGCACTATGTAGCTGCAAGACATTATGTAATCTATCTCCCATATGTTATCTGTTATTAAATTAAATTTTTGTATAATTGGAAACGAGGAACTTGAATCTCAACCGTCAATGCGCTATGTAGCTGCAAGACGTGTTGGGATATTGTACAGCGCTCTTGAGGTGATTTTCACATAAATGGCACCATACGAATTATTCACAGTAATAATAATAAACTGAAGGGGATTATTAGACTTCCTAAAACACATTATAATGTAGGTACCTTTATGCAAAAATGATAGGAAATGTTAAAATATTACAACAGAGACGAACAACATTTTAGAGCATGTAATATAGAAGTCTTGGTATCTACAGGGCTTATGATTTGTCATTGGCTGGTTTAAGTGGCCACTTAACACCCTGTGTAATATTCACCATTCTGCCCATATTTGAACATCTATATTCCCCAAGTAGTTGAATCCAGTCCTTGTCTACAAAAATTTGGACAAACTCAAAATATTGTTGATAGGATACGTGTAAGTGTTATAGGTGTAAATTTAAGTTTATGAGCCTAAACAGAAATTAGCATTGGTACAATTTTGTTAGAGTACGATTCTTAGAACTAAAAATCGTCAAGGTGACGTCACAAGTTAAAATCAAAGCCGGAGTTTATATTTTTATTTATTTGTTTACGAACATTAAATAAAACTTCATTAGTTATTGGTATAATAATCACAATTTCTTTTCAATGTTTCGGGTATTTCCGAATCTTCGTAGACAGATTCTGGGTTTTTGCCTGATGGGATTAATATCAATATTAGATATTTATTCAACAAATATGAAGCCTTTGAGAGAATAAATCTAGGCATTAAAAGAACCTTACAGATCGGTCATCAGCTGGGTTACGTGATCACTTTATAAACCGTGTAAATATTCAGATGCCTCAAAACAAGGAAAAATTAATATATTTATTTAAAAACGCAAACTTTTCAAGTTATTGTTTAAAATAATAATTTTTACTTCGTAATATTATATTTTTAAGTAATTTTAGCTTGGAAAAAAACAAAAAAGATCCTTAAAATACTCGCAATGGTGAATAAAAAATCTACAATAAATTTTCTAAATTGCGTTTTAATGATTAACTCAAATATTTCAATTTCGGGAACATTTTGTCTTAGTCTTAAATATCCTATTGGAAAATGAAAAACAAGTATCTAGTGGTAGGTACGACGGGATTTGAATCTCGAAGTAAACATTCTGCGAGTCCGCAAAATTACCAAGGGACCACACCCCGTATTTACATTAATTTATTATAATTATTATTTAAGAACTGAACTTTTAAACTTAAAAGTTTAACAACCTTTGTTTATAATGAAAGTACAAAGTGTAACATACCTCTCACTAGTACGTTGAGAAAGACTGTGTTTTTGTCATTGTTAAAGATGTAATTAAAGTCGTTTATAAATAATTGTTGTTTTCAAACTTGGTAAGTTTGCGTATTTCTTAAGACCTCAGCAAAAACCTTACAATACGACTATCTCTAGGTTTATACGATCAACTTGTCAAACTGGTAACATTACTTTATTATTTATCCGATTCATTTACATATATTTTTATTTTTAATATACGATAAACATCATATTAATTCATAATGTAATATCAATTTGGTTGTGGTCCCGTGGCTAGTGTCACGGACTCACAGATCAAAGGTCCGAGATTCGAATCCCACTCCACCCCAAATCTATTCATTTTTTCTTGTAGTGAGTAATTTTCAACCCGTTGAAAATGGCCAGTAAAATTGAAATTTTTTAGTAAAATTTCAGATTCTTATTCTTAGAGGTGGGAGTCAGTGCTATGCAAGATCCTGACGTCACTGCGATCTGTGAAGATCTATTGTGACTGGTCCCCGTGATTAGTTGCGAGAGGTCTCAGAATCGATTCCTGACATGATTGATATGAAATATTTATTTATAAGGGTCCATGCGTCAGATGAATCTCTTCACAACAATAAAGGTTTCAGCTCTTTAACTTTACAAAAATTTTACAAGAATTGAAGAAATATGGATGTTCAAACATAGGCAAAATGGTGAATACACAGTCTGTAAAGTGGCCACTTAAACCAGCCATTGACAGGTTATAAGCCCTGTTAATGCCTAGACTTCCATGTTCCCTTCTTTAAGGTATTCTCTATCCCTGTTGTAATTTGTTAATTATAAGGGTGCTTTCTTACCAGAATATTTCATGGCCACTGGACTGGTACCTGAAGCGTAAAACTGATCATCTTACCTTCATGTAACAAAAATGATCAAGATACTCTGCTATTGGTGTACCAATGCAGTGCCCTAAGCATCATTAGGTGCGGAAAGGGAATAATGATGATTGAAAAGTACAAAAAAAAAATTTACTTACATATTTGATAGACCCTCATTATTTTAATAATGTAAAAAAAAGTAGTATTTCCATATTGTGATTTTTATAACACACATTGGTTGGTCCAAAAAACTAACCCCGTTTCTCGCTTGCAAAACCACACATCCTTCGCATTTCTGTGGCGAAAATTTATTCGTGTATTTAGCATCATTATATCACGAATAACTAAGGATATCTACGTCAACAGACCTTTATAGCAATCTTGACACTTGTCTCCTTGCCGATGTTTTCTGCTCTGTACAGATAATCCATTGCAGCAGGCTCTCGATCACAAAAATACGATAAGAGATTCACCGACGTTTGTCGATAATCAACTCAACTTCGCCAAATTTTAAAATTGAAATCGCTTACGTTGATCGGTAATTTTCTATTCAATATTTTACCAGTATACATTAGGCATATAATCGAATGACCAATGTAAACAAAAGCCATTTGTCGGAAATACATTTAACAAGTTAAGTTTCTTCTTCTTCTCGCGGTGCCTTATCAGGTCCCCCGACGTTGACGATCACTACAGCAAAAGCATATCGGTCCTGCGCTACTCCAAGGCCAAGAAAACGGCTTTTTGGATGTACTCGCCACAGTGATTCCTGGGAAAAAATGACCAAAGTTGTTTCAAATTTTTCTGCAGGAGTAACCTTCCAGTTTAGAGGCGCCAGAAACTTGCTTACCATCCTCTCGTTATCTACTGTGATCACTCCGCTATCCAATTGCCCGGGGTTCGCGGCATGGACGCTAACGAGTTGGATTAGTCAGTAGTGTTGCCGGTGGAATGTAACTAGGTATTCGCAGCATTTAATAGAATCACACTCTCCAGCAAGATGTGACTCACTGCGACCCTACTGACGGTTTGAACCCTTAGGTTCTAAGTTTAGTTTAATTTTATTTATTTATTTAGTTTTAAGATTGACTTTTTACATACAAAATTTGACAAACATGTAGGTACTGCTGATTATAAATATTTTGACAGAATAGTATTTCTACAATTGATATTAAATTTAAACATATTGATACAATTTTAAAATTAAAATTAGGTATAACTTTGTTACGAAAGAGAGGGAAAACATTTTGAGAAAGTGGCCTGTTAAACCAGCAAATGACAGTTAATAAACCCTGTTAATGCTTAGGCTTCCATAATATTCTCTTCTTAAATCTTAGATCTAAATAACTCCCTTTAAATCACTAACACTTTTCTAGCATAAACTTTAATTATTAAAATGAAGGTGTAGATTTATAACTGTCGATGCGCTTTGTATCTGCAGGATATGTCTTAATCTAGAATAAATAAAAATAAATTCACTTTATTGGTAAAATATAAATGGGGGCTAGATTTCTAACCGTCCGTCTACTCTGTGGCTGCAAGACGTGTTGTAATCTAGTTTCCGTATGTTTTTTTCATTTTTTATTGGAGATATCAACAATAAAACATATAAAAAATATAACAAATAAAATATACAGAGAATAAAATCGATGACAGATATCCACAGAAATAGATGAAATACTTGTCCAATACCTGTTAGTGTGTTAAGTGTGTGAGAGGGTGGACATGTGTGTGTATAAGTATAACCAAAAAACGTGTGTTTTTAAACGCGCATTTTAAATGTTAATTTGGAACAATTAAAGGGATCGGTAAGGGGAAAGTTTAAATTATACCCACGAGCTAAACGTAAAAGTAGAGACTTCTGGGCATAGTTTGTACAAACTGCTGGTACATGAAATAGAGAGCTCGACATGTGACGGTGCGGTAGCCAGGGGCAATTAAAGATAATTCTGACATAAGAGCCGGGCTATCAAGGCGTCCACTAAGTATGTCATGAAGGACTCGCATGTCTAATAGTAGATGGCGATTTTTTATACTAGGAAAGTGGTGCTTTTTGCAGAAAGATAAACAATTAAGATCGATAAACCTGCATCTCCAGTTAAGGTGTCGAAGCAATGTCCATTAAATTTTCTCGAACCTTACTAACACTATACGATTGAAAACGGGGAACTGAATTCCAACCATCTACGCACTCCGTAGCTGCAAGAAGAGATGGGACGTTTATTTTTCAGCGCCCTTGAGGTGATTTTCACAAAATTGGCACTATAGAAACCATCCAGTTTAAAAATGCAATTTTAAAATATGTTTTTACGTTTTTAATGAATTCGTTTGAGATATCGTTTAGTTTCTATTCAATATCTTTCAGTTTTCATGTCGTATCGCCTCGGATTTTTGCAAAAAATTCGAGTTCATTGTTTCGACAAACGTCGATAAATATTTTATTGTCTCACTGTAAGACGGGTCGTGGTAATTAGCCTAATCGTATGGGGAGATCGATCCTTCGAGCGCGAGTGCGTTAGGGCGACTGCGAGAGATAAAATGGCACTGCCGACGCTGGTCAACTTGGAATATTGAGACAAAAGGGGTGGTCCGATGCAAACTGTTAAAAAAAGTATTACAAAATAAAAATATTAAACGTTAAAGAATCCGATGTCACTTAATAAAAATGTATTATTTCTTTACCTCAACATATTATTGATAAATGTGGTTAATCCAAATATAAAAAAAGACCAGTACCCTGAATGAGAGTTTTCGACTTGATGTCTGCTTTTGGGTTAAGTCCGCCTTTTTGTGTAGTTGCTGATACGTTTTCTTTACAGTTTTGAGATCTTGGGTTCAATTTCCGCCGTGGCTGACAAAAAATATTTATTTAACCAGGTGTCTTAGACTGGAATATTTTGTAATCCCTGAACTGTCACGTGAAGCATAAGTCTGATAATCTTGGCTTCATATACCAACAATTATCAGCACACGCTGCAAATGGTGAATCTAGGTAGTGTCCTGTGCACCATTAAGTGCAGAAAGGGAATGACAACGACAAATAGTTAACATTTCATACGAGGTACTAAGCGTTAGCAACAAAATCAAGAAAGGGGTGCTGCGTTGGATTCAACATGTAAAGCGAATGGATGAACAGCAAAAGAACGGCTAAAAGGATCTATGACGCAAATGTTGATGAGTGCCGAAAACGAGAAAGACCACGAAAGATATGACACAATCGAGTCCATTAAATACTTGAAGATGGACATGTCAAGAGTAGAAATAATTGGCGTGCGTGCATGAGAACATGTATGAAAGTAGAGGAAGCGAGGTATATATCCAAAAACAGAGTGATATGGCGTTCTATTTTCTCCATCTACCCCTTCGAGAAAACGGTGCGATGGGTTTTTGGTTTGTTTGGTGTTGTATTTTTTTATTTGAATAAACTAAAAATAAAATTATCTAAATAAACTGAAATAAATTAATAATTTTGGCTTCAATCATGACCCTCCCTTTCCTTTCATGTGGTTAATGTGAGATAAAATTAGTTCTTCTTACATTGTGTTCACAATATCCCTACTTATTCGTGTAACGGCTTAATGCAAAGAAATTCATATGCACTTGATTAAGTTTATTCACACATAATAGAAGGACAACGACAACCATTGAATAATTCAGTCTAATTTTTTTTTACGCAACAAAAGTAGATAAACTCTTCAATATCCGTTTTTTCTAGTTCCAACTAAAAACTTAGTTTTATGTCCATAGGTTTTTTTGCAAACACAGAGAAAAATAAAGAAAAAAAACTTCTAATTTTTCAGTTTTTTTCAATTTTTTTTATTGATCAATATATTTCAAAAATGGTACATGTTTTTTTTATTCTATACAAATCTAATAAAATACATCTAGTACATGTTATAACTTTAACTCTCCAATATAAGAGACTAACTCTCGTGCTTAAAGAGTGACTTACACTGTTATAGTTATTTATTTATTAGAATATATATTAACAAACAAACAAACAAACCATCACGCCGTTTCCCCCTAGGGGTAGGCAGAGAGGATAGAATGTCATATCACTCTATCTTGGCATACAGACCTCGCTTCCTCTACATGCATACATCTTCTCATGCACGCACGCCGATTATTCCTACTTTTGACATGTCCATCTTCAAATATTTGATAGACTCAATCGTGCCATGTGTTTCTCGGTCTTCCTCGTTTTCTGCGTCTATCAACATTTGCATCGTAGATCCTTTTAGTCGTTCTTTCGCTGTCCATTCGCTCTACATGTCCAAACCAACGCAACACCCCTTTATTGATTTTGTCGATAATGCATATCTCAGCCTTACACAGTTCACGGATCTTGACATTTGTGCACCTATCATACATCGTTTTGCCACACATTCGCTTGAGGGATTGCATTTCAACAGCATTTAACCTACTTTCATCATCGTTTTTCCAATTCCATACTTCGCTCCCATACATTAGAGTTGGCACTAGAACTCCGTTGTGAACTGCTAGTTTAGCCTCCTGCGATAAACATTTGTTTGCCAAAGTTGATTTCAGTGCACCGTTCACCCTGTTTCCGACACTCACCTTCCTTTCAATATCCTTCTCGGTCTTACCATCCCTAATAAACATACTTCCTAGATTCACAAATTCTTATACCTGATTCAGAGTATCTCCGTTCACACTGATCTCACATTTAGTTACATTTTCATCCCTCTCAAAAACTATCAGTTTCGATTTATCAACATTCATAAGCAAATAGCCGAGTGATAAACATGTTTGAAATAACTTTTATACACCGATTATCGGTATGTAGCAGATCGACTACATTGGGCATTGTGGGGTTAACGTTGTGTTTAAGTTATGTTAGTTTTTTTTACAAATTTAAAAATGAACACTATAAGCGGAATAAAATCATAAAGGTATTACGTCCATCGAAAGAAAAAGTTCTCCTCTACAAGAAATTGCGTTTTTGCCTTTAAGATACTTAGATTATTTTATTTGTTTATTTATTTATACTTTTACATTGTTTGTATTCTTTTTTTTTTACAGAATAATGTTCCCTCACTGGGGTGTCCCGTGCCTCGGGAAACATTTTACAAAATGTGAAACATGCCTAAGATTAGCTTTTTAACAAAGTTAACATAATAATAACAACAAAAAAAACGTAATTAATCCAATTAACCTAATTATCATTGACATAAAAAACAGTAAAAAAACTAAAATAATCATAAAAAACGTAACCCATCCATATAGACCAATAAAACAAATTTCATAAACAGTACACACATTTGACCTATTTGGCTTGATCCGCTCATCGATCCGTGCGCAACCCACCTCCGCTATCCATTTCTTAAAAGCAATTTTATATTGTGAGAACTTACTAATTGTCCTTATGGATGATGGAAGTACACTGTACACTTTAACCGAGTAGTAGGCCAATTCTCTTTGACCGAAGGTTGTATTTATTTTTTTATTTTTTTGCAGCATCAGGGTGGAGTATCTAGTAACTTTTGTATTTGTAACGGAAGGTAGAGAATAATGTTTAACAAAGCTAATAATCATTTGATTACTAACCTTCAAAATGAAAGTCAATTAGACGAATGTGAGCATTTTCTACACACCTTTCTGTTCGCATCTAATCGAGGAGATTACAACAAATTATTCCATGTTAACTTTCCATTATGTTGTATCCCAACTCAACACAGGGCTTTTGGTCCATAGTAAGGGATACGTTATTACCTAAATAAGTCAACAAAAATATACAATTATTGACAAATTTGTTCGATTTTGTTTTTTAGGCTGCTGGTGTTATGGTCAGCGCATTTGCCTACTGAGCAAAAAGTCTCGGGTTCAATTCCCGACATGGTTGATATGAAATATTTATTTAAAACAATATTAACACCAGAATATTTTACAGTTCCTGGACTGATACCTGAAGCGTAAGACTGATAGTCTTATCTTCATGTAACAAAATACAATCAAAATACGCTGCGTTTGGTGTACCAATGCAGAACTCCTGAACTTTCAGCATTAGGTGCTAAAAGGGAATGATGATGATGAATTTGTCCAAAACGCTTAATAAACTGCTTATAAATAAATAAATAAAAATGTTAAACAAACTGAATTCAACCGTTTTTGAACCGAAGACTTTTATATCCTTTACCTCGCGTTTCTTCACAAAAAATACCTATCTTAGAGAGTGGACTCCTTAGTTTTAGAAAATTATATATATTTCAGTGCATAAAATATGTTTACTTCAATAGAGAATTGTTTAGTAATAATTTAAATCGTATTAGTAATAGATCCGATAGTGTACTGGCAGTTCCAGGATGCAGAACTAAGTTCGCTCAGAGGCACTCCTCACATGTTGGTCCAAGATCCTTCAATTTTCTAACCAAGGAACTATAAAACATCAAATCACTGGTACATTTTAAAGTAGGTTAGAGGTCTTGGATCAGCATGGAAGGAACAGATAGACACATTATTAAAAAAATAATTAAAATTAAAAATTATTGCATTTTGCAAATGAATCATGTTTTCGTAACATCATCATATGTTAATTTAGTTTTTCTTTTCTTTTTCTTTTCTTTTTCTTTTCTTTTTCTTTTCTTTTTCTTTTCTTTTTCTTTTCTTTTTCTTTTCTTTTTCTTTTCTTTTTCTTTTCTTTTTCTTTTCTTTTTCTTTTCTTTTTCTTTTCTTTTTCTTTTCTTTTTCTTTTCTTTTTCTTTTCTTTTTCTTTTCTTTTTCTTTTCTTTTTCTTTTCTTTTTCTTTTCTTTTTCTTTTCTTTTTCTTTATGTTCATGTCATACCATATATATATGATATTAACTTTTTAATAATTAAAAAAGGAATGGCCCACGCTCAGACGCTAAAGTCTTTGTGAGCATTTTTTCCAATTCATGTTATAGCTTAATTTTTAGATGTATTTTGTGTATTTAGTGTATTTTTGTAATTATATCTCTTTGTAAATAATATGTGTATGGAAAAATTAACAAATATATTTTTTTTTTAAATCTAGCTTTAGTTAACTCTTAAATATCTGTGCTAAAAAAACCATATGCAAACGGTGCTGTAACGTAATAATACTTTTTTTAACACTAAGCAAAAGACTAGATTTTAAACAAATAAATGGATTTAAAAACGTAAAGTTAACATGTATTTGTTTTTTTTATATTTTATTTTTTATTTTGCACCACAACAGGCCATGGGCCCAATTACAGTGGTGAATTACATTACCGAACAACCAGGCTTGAGAAAAATCACATTTTTAATTTTTGTGTTCTCACCGGGAATCAAACCCAGAACCTTCCGTGCGTGAGTCAAGAGTCTTGACCACTACACCACGGAGGCCGCCATTTGTGAACTGGTTGATAATCTATTTTCTATAATTTATAAAAATAATCGTATAATTTATGAAGGCCTGCGACAGCAACATACGTCTTCATTATTTAAAAATATATATATATATATATATATATTTCAAGTATTGTATTCTCTTATGTTCTAGACTCACGGCATCATAGCAACACAACAGTTAAAAATATTTGAACATCTCATTTAAAATATTTGTTTTAATCTAGCTTAGGGCTATGAAATAATCACGTTTAACCGTAACTACCAAATTAACTCACGCAAGAGAAACATAATAAACAACCCGAAAATTCTTATACTGTATTCTTGTTATACGTATTATGCATATATTATAATAGTATATGCATAATGAACATGTATACATAATGTATGCGTACAGTACATTTTATTTAGCTTAAACAGCTTCACAGTAAATTATAAAGCAGGTAGCAAAGGCGAGGTCTGGTATTACAGAATAATTGCTCAATTTTGGGACTAACTCCATATAAAAAGAAATCAAACTTGGAAATTTGCGTGCCGGACCAGTTAGGGGCCGCCCGCAGACATTTAACTGCCACTTTTTTTCCTTTTTTACACTGATCATACTATTTTATATTGGTAAATGAAGAAATAATAGCTCTTTATCATATTTCAGTTTTATAAATTGAAAAAGAAAAAAAAAAATGTAATTTATAAATCACAAGAAATAACCATAAGGATATGGAAAATTCCTAAATTTGTTGCCACTGATAGAGAAAACATTTTTGAGAAAGGAATATGGAAGTCTAGGCATTTACAGGGCTTATAACCCGTCATTCAATGATTGACGACTATTAAGCTTGAGTTGTGTTGGATCAAGATCCAAATACCACATGGGTATGTTTTGTAGCAATTATTGCACTTGAAATTTGTTGAATAAAGATCCAAACGCCACAAAATAATATTTTTTCGCGATTATAACACTCGAGGTTTGTTGAAAGAGGATCCAAACGTCACTTGGTCATGTTTTTTGCGATCATTTATTGCACTTAAGGTTTGTCGAGCAGAGATTTGAACGCCACTTGGACTGCGTGTTGCCACGTCGACTCCTGGCGGAGAAGCTGGCATTATAGTCTACTCGGTGGCTTGAATGAATTCATGAAGTGTAACATTCATCCTTCTGCCTATTTTATTTTTTTTATTTAAAATTTTCATTGATAAACCCTTACGAGTTACATACATTTAACAAAATAATTTTTACTTTTAAAATTCACATTCTACCGTTTATAAAAATATTTTTTAAATCTTTTGTAAAGGTTGTCTGAGTCTTTTGTTTTGTTTTGTCTGGTAGTTTATTGTATAATTTCAGTCAATGGTTTATTAGTATCGATTGTCCTTTTCTCGTTTTAGAAGGATGGATATTATATTTTTCTGATATTCTCGTATTGTGTTCATGTTTACTACAGTTTTTTTTCAAGTTTTAATTCTTCGTCTATAATTAGATTCTTGGCTAAATTATGATTAAATTTTAAGGATTCTAGTTTACTGATTTCAGTGACATTTAATTGTTTAGTTTGTTTAAAAAGTTATTTATGTTTGAACATCCACATTTGCTCAACTCTTATATCTGTTGGCTTTTGTTAGGAGCATTGAAAGCAGAAAATGTACATTAAAAAATATGAAAATTCGCAAATCTTTTGTAAACAAAGATTTTTTTTAAGAAAAAAAATTTACCGTTGATCACAGCTAAAAAAAATCGTTTTGTTATGTGCAGATCTAAAAAAAGGCCACAAAACCTTTTAAACAGATCCGGGTAAGTGAGTGGGGCTTTCAATATTGACTTTTGTGAAGTAAAAGTGCCAAAACATTTATCATGTGGGTAAGGTTCATCCGGCCGAACCAATTCACTTACAAGGCAACGCTTGAAAACGATTGTCCAATTTTTTTATTTCTTTTTTTACCACTGTCAATTCAACAGTGTTTTGAGTATGTCAAAATGCTTGCAGACTGGCTGAATTGCCTTCCTAGGGAGCCGGATGAATCTCACCCACATGATAAATGTTTTAGCACTTTTATTTCACAAAAGTCAACTAAAGGAAAAGTTGAGAAAATATGGATATTTAAACATAGACATAATGGTGAATGTTAGACAGTGTGTAAAAAGGCCACTTAAACCTGCCAATGACAGGTCACAAGCCCTGCAAATGCCTAGACTTCCATATTGCTTTCTCAAAGATGTTTCTCCTCTCTGTTGCAACAAATTTATATTCAAGTAACTTCCGGGGTAGGAAATCCAGCCAGTCTGCAAGCATTTGGACATATTCAAAACATTGTTGGATTATCAACTCGTTTATTGACCCAAAAAATATGTTGTTTTTTTTGTATGAGCGAAACTAATAGGAAGACCTACTATTGGAAAACCCACGGTTTTAAAAACATTTCGCATATGTGGATGAAATACTTACACGTGCCGTTTGTTCCGTAAAAAGCAAAATATCTCGTTTTAAGGTAATTCAGAATATGCATATTTCAAACCTTTGTAAAAAAACATATAAATTAATTACAATTAACTACATTTAAAGTTCTGAAAAGACCCTATTAACAATAAAGTATTTTTTGCATGGAGAACGATTATTCATCATCATAATTTTCATATTCACACCTTAAAGCTCACAGGACACTGCATTGCTACACCAACTGCCGCGTATCTTGAATTGAACCCGAGACCTCTTACATAATGAACATATGCGCTTACTATTATACTACAAAGCGGACGATACCGTCAGTACCGATTGCTTTTCCCAGAATCGTCAATTATTCACTATCTAAGGGTAGCAAATGCGAGATTTTGCAGCTCCCGGTACTCCAACTGGTGCACAAATACTTGTAAACATACATGTGTATAATGGTGTAATGACAATAATCAATCAGAATACTGTTTGGATGTAAACATAAATGATGAACATTATTCATGACTTGCAACAATAATTTGGAATTCAGTGGACTAAAAATACTTTCAAATAAAAAAAACTAATTCGCCTCTGTCTATTAACACACACAGTTACACTAAACGTCAAAAATACGGCCGTCCAATAAAAAATCAGTAAGCCCCGTAAGTGTATGGGTGTAACTTTGATTGGTACTTTACCTTACAACTAAATTATAATACTTAAGAACGGAACAAAAGAACTATTATTGTATCCTTTTTATTCATTTTTCTTGCGAGTTCAAAAAATTTATATGCTTCCCAAGCTTATCGAAAAGTCTTATGCACAATAAGTTATAAAAATTATTACATAATGTTTTTTTTATTGAATTATGCAATTTGAGATAGATACTTCTTTGGATATTTAATGTTCTTGTTTATTTTTTGCATATAACAACAAGGATTGAAAAAAATTAAGAGAAAGGATCATGGATTTCTAGGCATTAAAAAAACTAATGAACTGTCATTATTTGGTTTATGTGGCTACTTCAAAATAAATCATGATTGCCACCCTTTTCTAACCGTCACCTCATGGTGCATAGAGCACTGCATTCATATGTTGGCACACTGAAAAAGATCTGAGAATGCAACTAGTAGTAGGCGCCACATTAAACAGTTATTTTAGATATTTACTCAGTGAAGACCAAATGCCGCTTTTATTACGCCTGCATAACACATATTCTTCTCTATCCATGCAAATTGTGGCACCTCGTTAGAATCCAAAACAGCATAAATTTTTTTTTTTAGAATAGGTGTCTCAAAAGAATCTTGGTTGTGCGGTGGTTTGATTTTGTAAGTTATGTATTTTTAAGAAAACTGACGCAGCAAGCTCCGGTGACAACTATCATCAAGCGGTTGTCTGGATCATATACTGCGGATGCCTCCTGTAAGCCTTAACCACGTTTGCCTCCTTTTTACGGCATCAGGCTCTCGACGTCCTGGATGTTTGCCGCTAACTCTTCTTCGGCAATTAATGTCAGAACTACGGGACGCGAACCTGACCTAGGAGGATTCGCAGGAGCTGGCAGCCGACAGAGATGCTTGGAGGATCTTTGCGGGCATCAAATGCTCCGGGGGAGCAGACATGAAATGATGATTATGATGGTGAAGGATTACAATGGTTGCAGAACATGAGTATTTAGGTTCTTACGATATACGACCTTGCTCTCACTATTTCGCACTTCTGCTTAGAGGGGATTCCAGGCCATAAGGACTGCCACCGCAAATGCAAATTCCCCTACGTTACGACCTTATCGTCAAGACTTATTTATATCCAGCATATTCTCCAACATACCCGCCAGAACAGTTGTTTCAATACATGAAGGTGCTAGATATGAGACAACTGTACCTAAAAGAAGCACTTACGCACTTCTGGTCGAACAATAAGGAGAGGTCTCAGCAAAATGTCCGTATGAGGTTTTTTAAGAGCACGAATTGTGTCATGCCAAAAGCCGGTATGACTTTTACTCAGAGACATCTCTTATTTATTGCACCGAGAGTGTCCAATATTTTAGACGAACGTATTAAGCTCTCAAGGACAAAAATTGTTTTCAAGAAAGGAGTTAAGGACTAGATTTTCCTTAGTGGGAGGGATTTGAGTAGGAAACTCCTTGTTTGAGTTTACTGTTTACCATATTGATGTGCCGTATAAATGTTTTTTTTTAAATTACTGTTTGTGTTTCTTATCTTATATTTGTGGTGATATATTCATATGTCTGTGTTAACTAATTTCTCGTCCTATCTCAACACAGGATTTAGTCCCATGGAGTTGGGACATACGTCTCAAATAATGTACAATAAACAGATGAATGTAAATAAATCTATTTATATAAATGGCGATGTTTGTATGTGTGTCCTCGATAGACTGAATTACTACTGTACCGATTTACTTGCAGTTTTAAGTGAAATGTAGATCTTTTCCATGAGCATATTTATAGCTCTTAAAATTTTCAACTTATTAAGTAGAAAAAAAGTTAGGATGCGCAGGAGCTGGCGGCCGACAGAGATACTTGAAGGATATTTTTGGACACCGTATGCTCCAACTAGGGAGCGGACATGGAATGATGATGATGACACTAATTAAAGCGTACCTAGATCATTTGTTACATAAAGGCAAGATGAGAAGTCTTACGATTTCCGTAAATAAATACATTTTTTAATAATGATTTATTTCACATCGACAACGATGGTAAAAAGGTTGAGTAACTGATGTTTCACAAAATTATTAATAATTGGGAGATATATATATCTCTATCTTTGTAAAAAATTGCCTCAAGGAATCTTTATAATAATTATTTAATACCTTACATTCTAACTATGCAAACCATACATATTGTACTTTGTGATTTTTAAATTGAGGGTCCGATAAACGAACGAAGTGAGATTTCAGGTGAGATCTGAATTAACTAGGACTGTCGATGATTCGCAAGTGTGAAGGCATTTCGTTCCAGCCAAAGGAGCTGGCAACGGCAAAAGCACGATCTCCGAACCTAGTGTTTGGGTAGCGTCGGAGTAAGACAAGTTTGGCGTAAGTATAGCCTGTGAGCTCGCCAATACATGACAGATGACATTAACATAACCATAGAAAAACATAGCAGTTGAGCTCTCAGAAGTAAAGCAACGTGAATGCAGCAATGCTTGAACTACATGTCAATAATATTCTAATAATAAATAATATTATTTGGCCATACGGAACTTTAAAGCACACCTTGGTTTAATTACTAATAGTATTTTATCGGTTAGGTAGGTGTATTTTAAAAAAATGTGGGTACCTGAAAAAAGCACAAATAATTATGTTTTTGTAAATGATGTCAGTAGCGACACTCAGAGAGTGGCTTTGTGACGTTTTGACATTTTTTATAAGAAATTCATGGCGTGGCCGAAATACTGTTATAAAAACGAGGATGTTTTTGTTGATTGACGTTAGCAGGCGCTACCCAGGGGCGACTTTGTGACGTGAGAAATTATTTAAAAAAAGAGATTCATGGCGTAGCCGAAATATTGTAATTAAAACGAGGATGTTTTTGTTGATTGACGTTAGCAGGCGCTACCCAGGGGCGACTTTGTGACTTGAGAAATTATTTAAAAAAAGAGATTCATGGCGTAGCCGAAATATTGTAATTAAAACGAGGATGTTTTTGTTGATTGACGTTAGCAGGCGCTACCCAGGGGCGACTTCATGACGTGATGAAATTATTAATTTAAATATTTTTTTTCATTTTACATAGCGTAGCCGAGATAAGAAATTGCGTGGTGTTTCGAAATTTAACCGTGTAGGTAGCCACCTAGTTACAATATTATTTTTGTATTTGTATAACTCCTGTTTTATAATGTTTATGTATTTATCGCTAAAAGAATTAAACTAAAGATAGTTTTTACTTTTAATCGCTATCCGTTTTTTAAATTATGTTTGTAACACTCAGTAATATTTATTTATCAAGTATTCAATGTTATTTTTGCATTTTAATTAATATTGTTAACATAAAGCGTATTTTTATTTATTCGAATTTACCAGACTGTTTTTATTACAAAAAATAAAAATACATATTTCTCTATGTATTTTTCTGTTATAAACAATCTATTAAAATAATATACATCAAATTTCCATTGTCTGTTGATTTTATTTGCAATCTTCTTTTTTTTCGATTGTTAAAACTCTAGGAAATTCAAAGACAATAAAATTTTTACTGTCATATATTGGCGAGCTCACACGCTATACATAGCCCACAAGTTTTCTTGTGCCTGAATCAAACCAATACTTGTGGTGAATCCGTGTAAAAAGAATTCAACTTTGCGTTTTAAAAACAAATTTATGATAACGGGTAGTAAATAATTTCTCCAAACTGACAATATGAGCTAGCGGATGCAGCCAACAATCTATTAGAAATTTACTCAGACCAGAGAAAATCAACATGTAATAACACTGACTAACCTGGTGTTTAATCCTCATCCTTGTGGGCGATCAACTCACGCTATCAGAGAATTTGGTGATCCTGGAACACTGCAGGCACTCAATTTCGTCTAGAGCCGGCGGATGATGTAAACGGCGATAGATTGATAATAAATGTTTGCGGCGTTGCGCGATTATAGGCGACGTTTTAATAACTTTCACAGTGAATAGCGAAAATATTTTTTAACAATTCGACATACGTGCGGACATAACTCGTCAAAAAAGCGAAGAGAAAAGCAGTGTAGCCAAACCAACAATGTCCCGCCAGGCGTGGCAACCTCACAAAACCAAAATTACCCAGTATCTACTTAAATATGATTCTTCTGGCCAAAATACATGGAAACAAATTATCGACCTTGCCAATTTGTTTTCCATGTATTTTTTTGAATACGGAGGTCCGTTTGCCGATATCGAGTTACATTACATGCATAAGAATATAATTTTTAAAAATATACATATTAAAGACATTAATGGTCCTCAAATACACTAAACACTCCACAAAAAGGACAAATAGTATTGAAACCTAACCGTAAATTTAAATAAAAGAACTTTTTTTATTTTTACAAAAAGTTTTAAGTTGCGGACCAATATAAAAATAGGCAGCTATAAAATTTCGGGCAAAAAAATAATAAATCAAAATATTTTAAATGTATTATGTCTGAATGATGAACGACTCTTTATAAAAAAGATATGCCCTTAATTTAAAAGGCACAAACACGAGTGGGGGCTTTAAATCCACCTTGAATTATAAATTAGATAGTTTATAATTCGGATAAAAGATTTTAAAAAGGCTTTGATAACAACACCTTCATTAAAACAAACATGTTTCACGAACACATCAAACAGAGTGAGAAATACATAAATCAATGTCAGTGTTTAAAAAATCAGTATCAAATTATATACCTCCTTGTATGAAGTTTGCGCATAGTGAGGTTCTTATTTTTAATTTAAATTATGTTTGTACCATTTGGACATTGACGCTAGTGATGTTTCATTTGAATTTTTAATTATTTATTTATTTGCTATTAAAATATTACAAATAATATTAATACCGATGGATGTCCAACTGCAAAAAATCACTTTTCCAAAAAAAAATATGTTCGTTCAGGGATTGAAAAAAAAATGGGAAGGGAATATAAAAGTTTAGGCATTTGCAAGGCTTATGAGCTGTCATGTTTAAGCTCTTTTATAATGACAAATCTTAAAACTCACCTCCCTTCCATTCAAATTTTCAATATATATAAATTAGTACTTCAGCAAGTTTTTATTTTTTGTAATGTGTTATAAGTCTAGGCATTTTTCGGACTTATTGGCTGGTTTAAGCCTGTCTACACACATTTGAACATATTCGAAATACATGTTAATTAAAAATCTTTTTTTTTAAATATTTTATAAAGGCAACAGAATACAAGACAACAAATATACCAAAACAACAGTTAGAGAGAATAATGCTTGGGTATGAAATGTCATTTTAGTTTAATTCCAATTAGAGCCTACATTTGTTAATAGGTATGTCAAAACAGGGTGTGTGTGTGTGTGAGAGAGAGAGAGAGAGAGAGAGAAGGGGTTAGAGGGTGTATTTAGCATTTATTATTAGTATCTTGAACTCTGTTTTTAACTGTAAATCTTGTGTCACGAATCATAAACACACATCACGACAAAATATAATATCATGTGGCACCCATTTTAACAACAACATTTTTATAAAAAAAAGTGTTAATTTTTTATTTACAACTTTTTCGCTATTTGTCTGTCAGCAAAGGAAAGTTATACGCTTTATTAATTACTAAATGTCTATTCCTATTGAATCTTTATGTTATCACTTTTTAATGAATACACTTGATTTGGAAAGTTTATTCAGAAGACGGAAAATATGTGATTTAATGTGTCTCTTCAAAATAATAAATGGCATGTTAGAGTCTTCTGACTTACTAAATATGATTCGATTCCGAATATCTCTTGGGACTATTAGACATAATGTGCCATTTCATTCAATAGAAGCCTAAGCATCAACAGAGTTTATGACCTGTCATTTTCTGGTTTCAGTTTCAGTGCTGCGGAGCAGCGTTTATTTAATACTTAAAGAACACATATAACAACTTGTTACTCACTAAGTCTAAAGACTTTTCGGTGGGACACATTTTTATTTTATAACAGGTTTATATTACATTTATTTTATTGATATTTTACAAATGTATTTATAAACAGGCACTATAAAGTATTTTGAAAATATTTCTTTTGTTCTTTTTTTTTCATTTGAAGATCCTTCATGTTAATGATGGTTTGTGGGAGATCATTGGACAACCTTGGAACAACGCAATTTAATGTTCGCTCGCCGAAGTAATTAGTAATTCGGGGAACAATCAGGGAGCCCTAAGTTTTTAATCTAGTGTTGTGAGTGTGGGAAACTCTTTTTTCTATATTCCGGATCAACAAAGTGATCTAGAATCAATTAGTAGTTACAAAGTTGTTTTACCGGCAGGACATTACAGAATTTAATTTACAGGTTTAAGAGGCCACTTTTCACACTGTGTTCATTCTTGTCTTTGTCTACAAACATTTGGACAAACTCAAAATATTGTTGATAAATCCATCTAGTCCATAAAGAAGTACAGATATAAAAAAAAACGTTTTCAGGCGTTGCCTAGTATGTAGGTGAAATAATTCAATGAGATGAATCTCACCAGCATAAATAAAAGTTCCAGCTCTTTAACTTCGCAATCATTAACAGATGAAAGAATTCAAGGAATATAGATGTTTAAATATGGGAAGAATGGTGAATGTTACACAGTATGTAAAGCGGCCACTTAAACCAGCCAATGACAGGTCATAAGCCCTGTAGATGCCTAGACTTCTATAAAGCTCTGAAAAGTAGCGTAGATGCTTGGACTAGAGGGAGGTTATTATTCTTATGCTGATATAGAGTCAATGATAAATATTTCTAGTCTACAAAAACGTAACATTGACTCCATATATATGTTCGGCATACCAAACGGTATAATCGATATGCCATCACTACTGGGACAAGTAAAATTTAATTTTCTGACTTGTAGGTTGAGAAACAATGAATTACTGTTCGTCGATCAGCATAGAACAAACTATGGTCTTAATTCTCCAATCCATCTTTGTCGTATTGTTAACTCGAGACAAGATCTGGACATGTTTGGTTTAAGTTTACGACGAGCACTAAATAAATAGTCTAGATCTAATCTCGATGTCCCTTATATTTGTCAATGCTTCTTTTTTTTAAAATATGTTTTCAATTATTATTATATTTTATTAATGTATTAATACCCTATAATTCGTATAAATGTTCAATGTCCGTTAGTAAATAAATAAATTATCTTCTCTAAAATGTTCTTCATGTCTGTTGTAATATGTTAATAGTAGGTATATACATATGTTTATGTTTATAAAAGGCAGTTGTGCCATGTACGCTAATAATATAAAATAAATAAATAATTTTAGATTTCTTTTGAAAAACCGCGTCACATAAAAAAATATGCGAATGGAAGAAAAATTTTATTAGGATAGGTAAATCGTACCTGCATTTTTCACGGAGACCTAACACGGTCTTAAAATAGTTGCTTACCTACACTTACTTAATAAAACAGATACGCATAGCGAATAGGAAACATATATTATCCCTCATGGCAGTCGGATATTTTTGTATTTCATAATAAATCTTCATTGAAAGATAATCAATTAAATATTATTGAGATGTTAGATAGCGAGTTTTTGTTTTATTTATTTTTAACCATGCCTTCTTTTAATTCGTAGGTAAGTATTTATCTACTTATCTTCTGTCAGCGCCAGAAAACAAGCTTCCACTGTATTTTATTATACCGGAAAACACATGTGTTTTAAATCTTCTAACTGACTAATTACAACGTGCGTATGTTTATTTTTTAGTATCTCTCTTAAAAATCGAAGAATATTATTAGACGAGTTATTTTTATTCAAATTAATAAATAATAAAGTTGATTCTCCTAACCTACTTGAAAGACTTCCATTCCGTGTGCCATCTAGACCGACACGACAAAATCTTTTGTTTTACACAGACAAACTATTTGAAACAATCTACATTACTTAGAATATGCGAGCAATACAACAATAGATTTACCGAGGCTGATATTTTTTTATATGTATGTAAATTTAGTTAAAAAATTATAGAAATATTAAAATGTGCAGATATTTAATTAACTTTATTATTTTATACATATTTTTAATTTCTTATCTTTTACATTTGTCATAATATTTAACATAATTTAAACTATTGTCTTAAGTGTCACCAATTTTTTTGGTGTGTGCATGAGTGTTCTACACTAATATACAAAGAAATTGTCAATATTTGTGTACGTACTGTTTGTTTACCCAATAAAATAAATATGTGACACCCTTTTCGATAGGGCGAAACTGCTTATTCCAAATATTTCTAAATTCTATATTTTCTCTTCTTTCCGTGTGCCATCTAGACCGACAAGACAAAGTTTTCTGTTTTACACAGAAAACGCGTCAACAAACTATTTGAAACAATCTACAATACCTAGAATATGCGACCAATATAACGATATATTTACCGAGGCTGATATTTTTTGTGACAATGTATGTAAATTTAGGTAAAAAAATATAGAAATTTTGAGAGAAGCAGATATTTAACTTTATTTTTATATACATATTTTTTCGTTTCCTTTCTTTTACATTTATTATATTGATCATAATTTAAATTATTGTATTAAGTCTAAACAAAATTTTTGGTGTGTGCATGAGTGTCTTACACTAATATACAAAGAAATTGGCAATATTTGTGTACATACTGTTTGTTTACCTAATAAATTAAATAATTAAATTATAGGTACGTGCAGATTATTTAATGTATACATATAAAGTTATACTTTTAGTGTTATTTTATATCCAAGAGAAATCTGCTACTAAAACTTACGTATTACGCCTGTTAAACAATATAACGTGTTTTTTTTAAACATAATGGTTACTGTAAATGATTGAAAATTATCCAATATACCAAATATCTCAGTTTAGTTCAGTGCCATATAGTTTGACATTGAATTTTTTTTGTTGATACATATATAGTTACTAGGTACTCATAGATTACACTGACAATATACTTACCTATATGATTGTAAATATGTATTTCTCTAATTATATCAACAATCATGGGTAATTGGTAATTAATACATATAAATTCTAATTACATCGGAAAAACAGAGTAGATAAGTAAAGGGTCGTTTAAAAGGAGTAATTGAATTAATGAACGTTAAACTTAAAACATAAAATAAATTTTATTTTACATAAAACGGATATTTTATATCATGTTAAATAATATTTGATGTTTTGAAGATAATGTCGTTCAAATGTCCCCCAAGGCGTTGTTTAATCTGAGGTATAATTTTCATTAGTTCTTTCATTAGATGAGCAAAGTAGGGTATACAAATTTACTACCCTGGCAACACTAACGAAATTTCCATTTTGTTTTTTCGACAATCTCACAGATGGAAAAAAAAACCTTTTATAACAAATGCATTTGTTACATACACATTCATTTGCTAATTACACATGAAATGTGATTCTATCCTGTTCCTTAAGAATCTAGCAGTATTTCTACACTTTAAAAGAACACAACACGGGGGTCATTTACGAGTAGTTTAGTTGCCTTCTGTTTGATGTTCGTATGCGGTTTCTAGACTATTCCTAATTCTATGCGAAAATTTTATTTTTTTTCGCGTCATAGGTAGCGTAAGTCGCGGGAACGCAATGAATTATTTTTTTATTCAAATTCTACGTCAACAATAGGTAAATTATAACAACTTTGTAGGTAGGTATATTTTTTATAGTTTCATTATTGAAGATATGCCTTCAACTTACCCCAACGATACAAAAGATTTCCCCTTTTGTATTATATAAACCATTCGCGGTTCCTTCAACAGTATGTTCCTCGTCGCTTAAAAGATACACGAGGTGAGTTGAGCACAAAAGGTGTGTCTATGTTTAAAAAAATGTTTAGGGCCCCCGCCGGTTTGATAATGGAGGTGTAGATAATTGGAAAAATTACCGCGGAGCCTTTAAAAATTAATTTCAACGATTTAATACCAGGGTATGGATGAAAAGAAATCGGTAACACCGAAATGTCCGGCTTCTAATTATTAATAATTAATTTGGAATCATTAATTTAAACGTATTTAATTTATTTTAATGGCAGAAGAGCAGACATTTAAATCTATTTTGCTTCTTTTAAGTGCAACTATAATGACAAATAATAATTGGCGGCCTCCGTGGTGTAGTGGCCAAGACGCTTGACTCACACGCGGAAGGTTCCGGGTTCGATTCCCGATGAGAACAGAAAAATTGATCGTGATTTTTTGTATATTTAGATACGTTTATTTATGTAAATAGTTTGTGTGAATACATATTTTTGAATGAAAAAAAAACGGAGACATTGAGGGGATCCTGAAGGGTGGGGACGAAGTGTTGACCTCAGTCCATACATCCTCCTCTCCTTTTCTTAATCTGCATAGAGTTTTTATTCCTTAGGAATATTTGTAATAACTTTTCTTTATGCGCAGCTGCCAGAGAGTCCCTCAGGACTCTAACAGCTGCGGGTGGATGGTGGGCTTAAGGATCTTCCCTCAACGTGATTTTTCTCAGGCCTAGATGTTCTGTGATGTAATTCACCTCTGTGATTGGGCCTTCCCGCCTGTTGTGGTGTAAAAAATAAAAATAAATGAATACAAAGTTCTTAAAATTATATATCTCCTATTGTATCTATGATTGAAAGAGGAAAAACTAAATAATGACAGGTTGACGCTTTAGACTACTTTGTTTGATGGACAAATAACCGGTTTCGTCGCTCTCGCGATATTGTCAGACTGGTGTGGTTTTTCAGAAGTGAGCACTGTACCTATGTAGGCTGTGAAATTAGACTATTTGTGGAGGAAGGAATTTTGTAAGGTTTTTCTGAATGTGTTTTTAGGAAATAATTATTTTAACCGGTTATTGATCCATCGAACTAAATGGATTAAAATATCAAAATGTATTCTACCAATATATTTTTTTTGTTAATTAACTGTATTTTTTGTATTTTTTTGTTAGTTCACTGGAACTTCCACTTAACATTTAATTAATTAATTTAAATGTTTAAAAAAAATGTATTTATCTTATTATAATCAAAAAATATAAAGATGTAAAATAATTTAATAAATTCTGTAACAGAAACAAAGTAGGTACTTAAATAAAGTGTTTCGGTAAGCGAGAAAGAAAAGTGTGAGTGAATTAAATAATCAAGCAAGCATATAACTTATAGGAAATATACGAAAAAATAATAAATAAAAAATATGAAATGCGTGTTTGCCAATACTTAAATGGGAATACGGCCAATTGAGTATTATGGCAAATAAAAACAAGTATAAGGTAATACAAATAAACAAGGAAGTAACAGAAAATGGAGATACGAAATTGTAAAATATAAAATATGTGTGTCATAAACCTATAAATAATTAAGTAAGAAGTAAATTAAATAATCTAGACGTTAAAACAGGTATACCTGCATACCGTATTTTGCGGATGATAAAACGCATTGGACCATAATAATAGTTAATAGAGCTACATCTGATTTTGAATATATATCAACTCTGAAAACACTTTACAGCTCATTGGTTCGTCCCATTCTTAAATACGCCTCCTATATGGTCTCCTTCATATGTTACTAATATAAATCACATATGCTTAGTTATTAATAATCAGTTCAGTTTAAATTTACAAGAAAAATTGCATACAAACTAGGAATCACAAGAAATAACTACATACAACCATACCAACTTGGAACATTTTCTAAATGGATATATTCAATGTCTCATAACTTTGATTCAATGCAGATTTAATTAGCAATAGTAAATTTGATGTTTAAAATACTCAATAGTTAATTTGATGTCCCGACTATTCTCCAACAAATATCTCTTAATGTTCCTTCACGTAGACTCAGAAATAATGAAATTCTGTTCCTCGGTCATCTTAAGACCAATTATGGTTTCCATGCGCCTCTACCCAGAATGATTAGATTTGTAAATGAAAATCAAGATTTTAATTATTTTGATTGTAAATAGTTTTTTTTACAAAAAGACTAAAAAACATTCTCAATAAATTTTCTGTATATTTGAACGTAGTTATACAGAAAGCCGCCAGACATAGAAAAGTGAAACTAAAATAATAGCACGTTTGTGAAAATAGTGAATAATCAAATCTACATAAATGTTTTTGACTTTGACAAATAATAAACAATGAATACGTTAGTTTTTTTTAATATTACAAACAAGAATTTAATGAATTATTTACCAGTTTTAATGATTTTTGAAGAGCCGCACCCGGTAACACCAATATCTTATCTTTTCAAAATTGTGGACTGGCTGCTTTCTGCATAACTACGTTCATTTGTAGAATTAACCTGGATTCCTTAATGCCTGTCTAATGTATTTACTTGTCTTCACTTTTCTTTGCTGTATTGATTCTATTATTTGTTACTGTATTATTATTGTTTTTCGTTATACTTGTTTAATTTGGACATTGTCCGTAAATTTATTAAATAAAATAAAATAAATAAAAACGCACTCCAGTTTTGTGGAATTTTTAGAGTCAAAAAGTGTGTCTCATGATCCGAAAAATTATAAGAGCAGTATGATTTAAAATAAGTAACGAAAAGTAGACACATTAGAAGTCCATAAGTTATGGTACTTCATAATAACTGAGATTCTATTTTCCTCTCACAGTTACCTAATGGTTCATCTAAATGAACAAATTATTTTTATACAAAATATTTTAAGCGAATCATTAAATTTGAAGTAGGTATGAGTTTTTGTGAGAAATGAGTTTGACACTAAATAATAAGCAGTCTTAATTATATGATCCATCTCTTTTAAGTTACTCTGTTTTATAACCGTATTGTGCCTAGTTATTAATGATTATTATTAGCATGAAGTTGGAAGCGGAATATATTAAACTTACTAGTTAAGTACTTAATCTTAATACCTCGCAATGAGTATGATGAATGATTATTACATTATGTAGTACGCAAATATCCAAATGTAATAATGCTTAGTGACTTTTGATGCGCAAGATTAATTATCGATCTGCCAATGGAACGCACTCCGTTCTCCTTTAGTTCGGCCCATCCTACGATGCTTTATGACCCACCTACTCGCTACGACCCTGCAACAAATATAAGCGTCTCACTCGCACGAACTTGATTCATGCGAGCCATAAATCATCGGTCTCTCTCGCGCGAACCGAAATAGAACAAGCGTGTCAAAAACTTGTATACGTCCGCCCGTGTAGAAACCCCCCTGCGCCGAAAACCTATCCACACAACAAAAAAGAGATACTAAAAGTAATAAACATTTTTAAATTTAGCGTACGCGGTATATATTTTTTTAATGAAGTGCCATTTTGCTGGATTATTTGTTTGGTGGCGTCGGGATTAAAATGCTTTTAATTCCAGCCTAGATTAATAAAAACATAATTGTATGGTTTACGAGCACTTAGTCAAAGTGTTCATTCGAGTTCGTGGATGCCGCGATGTGACTCGGGTATTTTCGACTAGCTTAACCGCTTTCCTCGCTCGAATCCTGCATCCGATTGTAAGTTTTTTGGTCTGGTTTTTTTCAAATGGCGTTCTAGGTTTCGGGGACCGCCGGTATTATATTTCAAATGGCGCGCAGTGCCATCTATCGACGTCATTTAGAATCGACTCTCGGCACGGTGCGGTGCGGTCACACTATAGCGTAGCCTCGCGATGATATGTTTATACTTTATAGTATGAAATCAGTCAGTAAGGTTGAAGAAGTTGTATGGAATATACGTTCTACTGAAACCGGACTGTTCAACAGACAGTTTCCACAGTAATAGCGACGGAAACCCGTGAACATAACAAATTAAGACATAAATATTGTAACTTATAACAACCATTTCGAATCGAGTATCATTAAAATAGTATTTTAAACGAAATGTTCATAAAATTTTAATAAAGTGAATTTAGGTGTTATTTTTTTTTGTTGCAACATTTTTGTGATTATACCGAACTATTTCAATTAAATTTCACGCAGTGAAATAAGTGGAAAATATCATTTTTGATTATTTGTGTAATTTTGACTTCAAAAGTGAGTTTATTAAATATTGTGTAATCTATGTTCAAAGTGAAAATTAGTTTGTGAATAGCATCATCTTCTACGGCGATAGAAAATGTAAGTTTTGTTTTTTAACCTAAATTCAGGTTTTTTCATTTTATTGAAAATCGGTTTGAAAATTTTATGAAAGCGCGGGAAAAGGTTATTGCGCAGAGGTGTTTCAAATTGACTGCCTTTTTTAACACTTCAAAATTCTATGGATCATTTTAATACATTTGAACTTTTTATTTATGAATACTAATGAATTGATTTGTGGTGATTATTTCTTTTTATAATAAATAAAAAAAAACGTTTTAAAAAACATTTCGATCTATATATAAATACTCATTATGAAGTGTTATGCTTAACTATGATATTAATTTACTACAAATTGTAAAATAATTGCGATTAATTTTAATCAAATTAACTTAATAAATATTTTAGATGATGTACCTACCAGAATAATAATGTCAAATGTATCTCTTATTACTTATCTCTAATGATACATAAATAGATGTTTATTCATTTATATTTCAACCAACTTTTTAATAGTCCGCAATTTTAACTAAATAATAAATACCATGCTAATAATGTCGCATTATCTGAAATCAGTTTTCATGCATTTATCTATATTTATTTTTAAAACTGCCATGTTCGGAGCAAAAGCCGTATTTAGAAGACGAATCACTTTTTTGAACTCCCAAATGCGTTTGTGTGGTATTTAAATCCGGCAAACGGCGTATTATCTATAAGCCTCCAAAGAAGGGATTCTGGACACATTGTATAAAACATCCACTTGTTATGAAAAATGTAAGGAATTGACTATTAAACTTCATAGCAATGAAGTCTGATAAATCTATTACAATTTAAATAAAACGTGACTAATATTATTGCTTCACTTTGCGTTGAATTTCTCTTTAACTTAATTTGGAATTATTCTAACATAACAACATGCCGAGTTGTTAATAAAATATTGGGTAATATCATCATAATACATGTCTACTCATTGAATCGTTAATAACTTAACAACAACAAACATCGACTCTGATGGTGAACGCTGTAATGCCATCCGAAACGTCGGAAAGGTATACGAATGAAACACGGCATATTTACTCAGAAAAACTGATTGCGAAACAAAAAATGTGTGGCATAAATTAACAAAACCGATCATGCAATCACATTTAAAGGAAATCAAAGAAATATATATATTTATCACTCTGTTCTATTTAGGAGTATGTAGAGACGACAGAACGCCACACGACTCTGTCTTTAGTCTTAACGTGCAGGCCTTGCGTCCATCCGACTACTTACATGTTTATTTTCGAATATTTGTCGGCTTTTTTCATGCCATGTCTTTTTCAGTATTCCTCAGTGACTTAGGAAAACATTCAATAAATTAAAAGGCTAACATATCTAATCATTTAATTTAATAATGGGTAGTAACCTAGGTATACGCTTTGTATATTTGCCTTGTAGTGAAGTAGTTAGCGCACACATTAGTTCCAAGAAACGAAACACTGATAATTTTCCCATCAATGATCTCCAGTGCTCTGTGCACCATTTTATGTAAGTAAGAAGTAAAATAAAAATTTGGGAATGGGCTGATTTGAAAAGGTCAAATACTACCAAATATTTTTCCTTTCCATTTTTACGTCCTTCTCTTCTCATTGTATTTATTTTTATTTTTTTGCATCATAAACAATAACAAATAATAAAAATAATGTGACTTCACTGGGGTTACCCGTGCCTTGAACTCTTAACAACATACTTTTTAAACCTTTTTTTACGTCTGAGAATAAACAATGAAGACATTTAGAAAATACAAAATGTTAAGACAGTACAAGAAAAGTAGATTTTTAATTTTCTCTTAAATTAATTCCTGTTTATTATTTTTATTTTGCAATTTATTTTTACGTATTTTTTTAAAACGTAGTAAATGAAAATGACTCTATTTTTTGTACAAAACATTCATATGTTTCTAAATAATAATGGAGTTTCTAGTATTTTAAATTTTAATTGTATTTTTAAATTTCTGAATGATTTATAACCTTTGTGTATGTAAAAGCCTTTTGGGCGTCAATAAATAAATAAATGATGTTTACTACGTATTTTCTCAAATCAAACGGTCAGGAAATAAACGAATATACTCGCCCTTGTATGTATAAAAAATGTGTATGTATATAAAGTGTTAGACAAATAAATATTATAGTTCTTTCAAAATAATTTCTCCTGTATTCCATTACATTTTACAAAAACAAGGCAAAACAACTCACGGAACATTTCATATGAAAGTTAAAATAATCCTTTCATTCTCACAAAGGTCGCCCCTGAATTCGTTTTTACTAAAATGTGTGAGAGCTTTTGTAAAGCCTGTTTGACCAGAAAAGGGTATGGAAGGCAGGGAGAAGCGAAAAGGGTAGATTCGTTTTGGTATCATCCCCTACAAGTTTTGTTATCCGAGTACATTTGTGTGTAAAAGATGAAACAAATCCAATTTTCTAAAATACGCCAATATGTTTGTATCGCATGTTATTCAGCCGCTGAAAATGCCCTGAAATAAAAAATAACCTACAGCTTTGCTATCGTACAGCAGGAAATTAAAAGTTTGCTTTTACAAAGCTGGATGACATTTTTTATTAGTTTTAAAAAATGTCAACCTTTTTCTTGTCAAAAAAGTACGCAATAACAAGAGAGTACCGCATGTATTTTTCATATTTAATATATGGTTTTCATAGTATTTTACTATGTAACTAATTTTAAAAATGCTTTTTATTCGAGAGCTTTGTTTTATATAATTTAGTATAAGAATAAAATGTATGGTATAATTTGTATAATTAATTTTTTAATGTTTAATGTGTTCTCACAACTCATCCTTCCTAATTCTACTTATACTTTGTCATTTGGTATGCATTAAATAAAGCCAGATATTTTGAATTAGGTTTAAGTATCAATAATAAAGTTATGGTTAAAATATAACTGATAAAAAAATTGTTAACCTAACGTTTCCAGGATAATATATGTTTCAAAGCGAATCAAATAATCGTCTATTAAAAAATAAATAAACTATTGTTGCCACATTTAAAAACAATTTTATTTTAAAAAGTTCGAAATTGGACGATTTAGATTTTTTACTGTCTTCTATGAGATATAAAATTAAGTACGCAAATTGACAAAATCGTACGTATTTTATAAAATTACAAATAAAACATTATCTCTATATTAAAAGCAAAAGTTTTTATTTAACAGCTTTTTTTATATACAAAACACTTTGTAAAAGAATAATATTATTTTCTCATTCGATAAAATGATTTTCTGCAAAATTTTGTTTAGAAAAAACGTTTTTACAGCCCTGTTGAATCGCAAGCTTTTTAGGGTATAAAAAGAGTCCTTTTAAAGGATAAGATCCCACCTTTTCAGGAGAAAACCGACGTGGAAATAAAAATCTTATCGGTTAAATGAATTTCTTATACGCTAGTGAGGAAAATCTGAAATCCTAAGGGTGCGTTTTGTAAACGTTTTACAGGATCTAACGTACTTTATTTTATTTAGCCTAGGAAATCAACAGTTCTACATTTTTATACAGTTTTACAGTTTAATGTAATAAAATGATAAAAAACACTATAAATATGCTTGTACTTAAATCTAAACATTGCATGGAAAAGCACGATGTGTGACGAGCTATTTTGCCCATTTCAACAAAAACGCGGGGATAACTTAACTTTTTAAACTCAACCTTTTGCAACAAAAAAATGTAAACATTTACAATGTAGCATTAATGATATATATATACAAAATATTGCACAGATTACGATTAAGCGCGGATGAACAGTATTTTATTTTTGTTATTTTTAATGTATATATATTTATATATTTCAGTTGGTTCTAGAATATCACATAGTATAAATAACTTATATTATTTAAAAATTTGCGCATCATGTAATAGGTCAAATTTAATTTAATGACTTATAAAGTAATCATCTTCTATAGGCACTAAAGTTTTTTTTTTTTAAAGGAATAACCCGCTAAGCCTCTATTTTAGAGGCTTGTCAGAAGGTAGGAAAGAAAGGATGTGAAAGGAATTTATGAATAATACACCACAACACCTAGAGCAATTAAGAAATAATATTTCTTAGATTTTTTCTTGCAACTGGCGGGAATCGAACCCGCGACCCCAGTTTCACAGTTGACCGTCTAACCAACTGCGCCTGTCTAAGTTTTAATAAGTAATTCATTTCATAAGTGGTGTTAACTTGTTTACAAAAATATGAATAAAATAATGTAGGTATTGTGTAGCCGAAAATTATAGTTAAGTATGTACTCTTGCTCAATATTAAATTTCTTACATTTGTACTTACTCTGTTTTAAGTCTTTAACAATGCTATTTAACTTATGTTTTTTTTGTTTTTTTTTGTCCACTTTTTAAGCATCCATAAATCATTTTTTAAAGTAAAAAGGATGCTTCAGTATTAACAAAATAGATCCTTTACTTTACTACACTTTGAGTTGTTGTTTAAAAGGAAATTCAAGGATATTGCAGCCATTAACCACATTGTTAGCTTTTTAGTGTTGCGCAATGCAATAGTGCGTTTTTTACTACTTTACCTTTTTCCTTTTATTTGAATACAAGGGATTTTAGAAATGCATAAATTGGTCTCTTTCTTAAACTGACCATGTGATAATTATAATATCTACCTGGGTTTTTCAAGATAAAAAATTTTTTAAATACGTTATTTGTTTTGTTTATCTTAATTTTTTATCTCACATTTATTTATTTAAAATGATCGTTTCGTACGAAGCAGCTATTAGAAAAAATATTCAGATGAAAGAATAGAAGAAATATGGATGTAAAAAAAGGCAAAATGGTGAACGTTGCACAGTGTGTAAGTGCCCACTTAAACCAGCCAATGACAGGTCATAAGCCCTGTAAATATTTTGACTTCCATATTCCCTTCTCTGAAATGTTCTCCATATCTGTTGTAATTTGTTTTTAAAAGGTTAATCCCCAAGGGGTGAAATCTAGTATTTTGTTAACAAACATTTGGACAAACTCAAAATATTGTAATTTTATTAATTATCGTACTATCGAAAATACAGGTGTATATTAAAAATTATTATAATCCGTTTGTACAATTATTATTTAGTACTGGCGCAAATATTTATTTTTCTATAAAACAATTGATGAAATCAGCGGTGCATGTATGAATACGCTATTTTATCTTGATGAAATTCGTCGAAACCTTGAGTTTATATAAATCTAAGTAAATTGATTGAATTAAATTAAAAGCAAACATGATTCTTATCTCAGTAATGTAAATGCACTTATGTAACCGTAGATTTATTGCGCTTTATCATGCAAATTCAAATGAAAGTGATGCATTTGGCATAAGTTTTCTTAAATCATGCAACTTGAGTTGGTGGTGTTTTGTACGGAGTATGAATCTGCCCACACTTGTTGGTACCCATGCATAGGTACATAAAATATACTGTTTATTGGCATTACGAAACATTACTACATAGCAGTAGCGAGCGGTAATTTTTTTATAGGTAATCTACGAAAAACGTTCATAAATTTGTAACTATGTATTGGTAAATTTAATTTACTAAGTAATATACTGTCGGCCTCGTGATGTAATGTTCAGCGCATTTGCCTACTATGAAGAGGTCTCGGGTTTGATTCCCGACATGGTTGATTTGAAATATTTATGAAAAGGGGTGTTTTCACACCATATTTCATAGTCCCTCGACGAGTACATGAAACGTGAGACTGATCATCTTACCGTAGTGTAATACAAATGATCAAGATACGCTACGATTGGTGTACTAACACAGTGCCATAAGGAAATGATGATGAAGTAATGTATAAATGGGTTCAATTCCCGGCATGTTTGATATGAAATATTTATTGAAAAGGTTGTTTTTATACTTTAATATTTAAAAGTCTTAGGACTGGACCTGAAGCATAAGAAAAAAATGCCAGTTATATAGTCTATATCTTATATACACCTAATGATGCATAAGGAACTGCATTGGTGCACTTATCGCAGCGTATCTTGATCATATTTGAGATGATCAGTCTTACGCTTCAGGTGCCAGTCTAGGGGCAATGAAATATTCTAGTATTAAAACACATTTTTTCACAAATAAATATTTCACGTCAACCACGTTAGGAATCGAACCCGAAGCCTCTTGCATGGTAGGCAAACGCCCAAACCTCTACACTACGAGGCCGATCATATGTCAACAGAATAATATTAAAGAAAAATAGGCCTTAGGAAATCATGTTCGACATATTATTTTTTAAATTCTTTAAAAAATATATATAATCTCCAAGCTTACTTGGAAAAAATAACAGCAACTGTGTTTTACGAATTTAAAAACAGTTTAAATATATCTTTGTAGAAACAAGCTGAAATAATTTGCTAGTTTCTTTATCTGGGAACGGGCTGGGTGCTGAGCGTGCTTAATTTATATTTATATTAATTTTTGAAAGAATATATTATAAACGTTCACGGTAATTTAAAATAATTAGTATTGTTTTAATTTATTTCCCCATAAATGTAACTATAGGTACACTCTAAAATATTATTATCGGTAGTAAAATATAATGGTAAGCTGCGCATAATCGCTTATATGGACGATTCACCCCTGCTTCATAGTATTACCTAGTTTCCAAGACTAATGGCTTTTATGTGGAAATATAGAGAAGCCTAGGCTTAAATTCAAAGCTCATGATCTTTCACACAATAGTTTAATTGATCATTTAGTCATTTTTATATCTTATCGATTTACACAAGTTCGATATTTATTTAATGTTCCGAAGTTTTTTGACTCAACTTTGTAAAAATGAAAGTTTTGAGATAAAAGAGAGAATTGAATAAAAATAAAAGCTCTTTTATGCCCGCATTATTTTGAAAAATACTTAAAACATTTTGGTAAAATTTGTTCAAAGCGCTATTCGGTTATTGTGAATAAAATTGACTTTTTACTAATTTTAAACATACTTTTGACCGTTATGACCGGATTTTACATAAAACATATCTTTGAAGTAATAAAGAATTTGTATAAAATAAATTTTGAATAAATGCCTATACTTTTATTTTAAAATGTTATTAGACAACACTTAAAATACCAGGTTATAGCATGCTCTTATTTAATCTTCTAGGTAGCCTACATCAGAACTCTTTAGAACACAAAAAATAATTCAACATTTCAAGAATTAATCAATTATATCATACCTACGAAGAAAAACAAAGCATCCCTTATTTCTTTGTTTCAATCCTTATTCATTTTAGGCTCGTTTTCCTATTCCCTTACTTTTTAATGTGTCCAGGCGGCTGAAATAGAAAATAGAACTTTCGACTCGATAATTACTCTCAGATTAAAATCCTGAAAGAAGAAACCGAGTAGAGATAAGTCCACCTTGTAATGTAGTTCTTTCTAACCATTCTTAAGGTCCTGGGTTCGATTCCTGGCAGATTGGACGTGAAGCGTTGATTTCAAAGATTATTTTAATGGCAATATTTCATTGTTTCTCGACTGGAATCTGACGCGTAGGATTGATCACCTTACCTCCATGTATCAGATGATTGAAATACGCTGCATGTTGTTTACCAATGCACCTCTGGGTGTGGAAAGGGTAATAATGATGATGATTCTATTCCATTTCTTACTCAGTCTATGACATACCTTTTCAAATATCTTGTTTCTTAATTAATATTTTGTTGTTACTTTTAATATTGTATTTGTTTCCGGTTTTTTATATGTGTACATATGTACGAATTGTTTTTTTTTAAGATAATAAAATTAATTTTTAATAGGTAGACATACTCGTATGTACTATGCACAGAATTGTTATATACCAGAAGGCGCGTAAAACCAAGTTTGTATAAATCGTACTATGTCTAAAAGTCCCCCCTCTAGCTGACATCCCGCCTGCGCGCATGCGTGAAGTGGCCCCGTTATGTTGCCAAACCGTGAACAATTTACGCATATATAAGATAATTTTATCTTGTGTTATTTACAACAAAAAACGTTTTACTTACTGAACTGAAAAAAATGGGTATTTTTATTTGGCAAACGTAAAAAAAATAATTAGATAATAATTTAGTAATTAAGTTGATGAATACCGTTTAATATTACTTTAAGAATTATTAATAGAAAGCCGGATAAAAATTTCGACTACCCGTCAATACTAACAAAATGTCCACCTAATTTTATTTAACAATTTGAAAGATGGTAAAATAATATAATTCTTAAATAATATTACTGAATAATTCACTTCATACACATGAAATGTGATCCTACCGTATTCCCTTTTAATCCCAGCAGTATTTTGACACTTGCAAACGACACAACACGGCATAATTAAATTTGAATCGATAGTTGCGTACTAAGCGACGCGTGACGTTTACAGAGTACATATTGGCCAAAACGTAAAACTACTCATTTGTGAGTAGTTTAGTCGGATTCAGTTTAACGCGCGTCGGCGGTTTCTGGACTATTCTAATTCTACGGTACCATGTAATTATTATAAGATTCGAATTTCATAAGCACATTGGATTTTCACCGTCATTCACAAATGGCGTCCCGAGCCTGACTCAATTTTTTCCACTCAACCATTCAATATGTTAATTCGTTTGTCAAGTAGGTAATGATGTATTTTATGCTTATATCATAGATACTTTGTAATGAATACACCGAATAATTTCAAACAAATATATGGTTTTAATCATTTATGTTTACGACAGCATATTAAGGCATTAAATTGCTAATTATATGGTATTAATATGATACGATTTTCACTAAGCACGTAGTACCCACCTACCGAAACGTATAATTTATAATGATTTTAATTTAATTACATGAATAAACACCTGCTGGTATTAAAATAATATTTCATGTTTTTAAATAAATAAAAAAAAAATAATTTAAAAATCAGTCAAACATGTACCTACTCGTTAGAGAAAATTTAATAATTATCATATAAGAAATTAAAATCTACGAATTCTACATAATTACTTTCCATTTATTGATTACTAGCAGTAAACAGTCAGCTACTGCCAACTGCTACATGCTAGACTATTTGTACTTTGGAGCCTCATAAAATCGGCCCTCCGGGTCTCTATTCATCTTTCCCGAGAAGGTGAGATATTTTATCGGGATATTAAGTAGGTTGTGACACTTGTCAGTTCTTCGGCTACGCCAAAAATCACGACTATTGAATTACTGTTATAATTTATTTTAAAATTTCTTATTTAAAAAATAGACTATTAAAATAGTTTTAAATGTAAATCGAGTAATATTTTTTTTTAATTTGCATAAATTCTTTACGGGACATCACTTTTGAAAGAAATGGTCTAGTTTGTGTCTTCATTTTTAAAAAAATGGATTTATTTTTAAAAATTTTTTGTTTACATTTCTTTTTCACTATATTTATTCTTCTTCTTGCGGTGCCTTGTCAGGTCCCCCGGCGTTGGCGATCACTACAGCGAAAGCATCTCGGTCCTGCGATACTCTTGTATTCCGCAGCCAGGACAACTGCTTATTGGATGTACTCGCCATAGTGATTCCTAGGAAAAGATGACCACAGTGGTTTCCCGTTGCCTTATCTGGTGGATTTTTATGTCGGGGCTACCTTCCCTTAGCTGGATTGTTCTGGTTTGGAGGCGCCAGAAACTCGCCTTTCATCCCTTTTATCTGCTGTGATCACACCGTTATGATCCATGTCCGTTATGATCTATATTTATTAACACCAAAAAATCCCCCATAAGCATAGCCTGTGCGTAGGTTTATTACATCTAGAATATATTATAAAATCTGTGGTGTAAAAGTGAAACAGAGACATATAAAATATTTAAAAAAGGTTTCCTTCGAGTTTTTTTTAAATGCTTTAATATATTTTAGCGGAAAATTATAAATAGAAAATAAAACATAGACGTAGAGACAAAAAATGTATGATAATGTCAAAGTAGATAATTAAATTAAGAAAAATTACGAAAGCAAATAAAAAGTTTATCTGGAAAAGAATTCGCAAACAATATAAATATGCTTTTATGTCATTATTTATAACAAGCAACTCGATGTACCAGTCGGTGTATTCACTCAATAATTTTGTTTTATTTAATATGATTGAAATTTATGATATATTTACTTTTTCAATGAAATTGGAAAAAAATATTTAAACGTTCAGAATATGAATAACCTACGACAAAGCGTTGACTGGGTTTTTTAACTTTATTAATTTATACTAATCATAATTTTATTTGTAAAGTAAAATATCCACACTTGCACGAAAACCGTAAAATTAGTGTCGAACTATAAAATACCGTACAAATCTTAGTAAGCTGCGTTTTTCGTGTAGACTTGTTTTTTTACAGATTGTTTGGTGCATGTTATAAATAATCACGTACTTTTAAAATAATAAATAAAATTATGCAACTTCTTACGACTTTTTAGATTAGGCTTGCTAGTCCGGAGTTATTTTAATTGGTACTAAAATTTATAACTTACATCCTGCTTATTTGAGAAAAATTAGAAAGGAGACAGATTATTTATTACATAACTTAGTCAATAATTTAACTCGGTTTTTTACATTGTCAATAATTGCTTCTAGGTAAATGATTTTTCTTATTGAAATATTTGTTTTACTACTTCTTAAACTAATATATTCGTTAACATAACACTCATGTTATCGATATACCTATTTTATATAAAGAAAATGTATTTTTTCGATAGAAATGTCTATTTTATTCGATTTTTAGGTGGAAATATGAAAGTCTAAACATTTACAGATATTAACATTTTACAACAGAGATGAAGAACATTTAAGAGAAAGTAATATAGAAGTCTAGGCATGACCCGTCAATGGCTGGTTTAAGTAGCCACTTTGCTGACGGGTCATAAGCCCTGTAGATGCCTAGACTTCTATATTACCTTCTCTAAAATGTTCTTCATCTCGAACATTTAAGAGAAGGTAATATAGAATTCAAAAAATGAATAAAGTTTTAATGAATTTAAAAAGAAATGTTATGTGAACTGTAAAATGACGTCAATAGATATGTAAGTAAAATAAGTGTAAATATTAATTTATATACTATGCATTGTAATATAAGTTTATTGAAGAAATAAGTAAAATAAAAAATAATAATAATTAAAAAGATTTGCTAAAAAATAACTTAATCCTTTATTGACGTGGGTGAGATTCATCTTGCTGAATTATTTTACCTACCAGTTAGTTGCGGTATGGGAAATTTTGAATGAAAGTAGTGTGAATTGTTTTTTGATTACGAGACCGCAATTTTACCGGTTCAGGTTAGGCATAATCAGTCCGACATGCAGTTGATTTTTTTGTATGGTATTCGGCGAGGCATGTGCGAGATAGTGGCAGAAAAACTTTATTTAAATACCTATTTAGAAAACCGCTTTTCCGCATATCCTATTATCAGAATTAAGTGATCAAGTAAATCAGTCAATAACAGGTCACAAGCCCTATAAATTTTTGAGGTTTTACCTCTGTACGTTACAAAACTGTGAAATGAATAAATAAATGCTTTATATTTATTTTAAAGATGATGTTTTTTAGAGTTTAAATAATAGAATTACAAAATACGGTATATTTTTAGTCTCTTGTTCCAATAGAAATGATGGTCACTCGTCAGTCGTCAGTGGCTCCATTCTGTCCCGAATCGGACACCCCACTCACGCATTTGTATGGGAAATATGCCGCGCATGGCGTTTCGATGCATTATTCAAAGATTGTTTGTCCGCTTTAGGAAGTGGGGAGTAACCATTGGTAATTGAAACGATCAAAGTTGAAACTTTTCAAAATACTTTTTTTTCAAAACACGGTGACGTGGAGATATAAGAACTTTAGACTATGAATAGGACAGATCAAAATGAAAAAAAATTAATCCGTTTTCAGTTTTTCTTGGTAGATGTTTTTATGAACTTAAATATACTATGTGAAAAACCTGAGGTTAAGAAATAATTGCCTGATAATCACTGTCATTTTTCATCTAATTAAAATGATATGTGTTTTGCTTAGTGGTTTAATTAGATTACATCTCTTTCTCTTAAATGAATGTTTTATATATATATATATATATTGGTCTTAAGGTACTCGATATTTTGGATATCCTGATGGACAGTATATATTTCATTCAAAATTATTTAATATACCTAAATATGCGACATGTTTTTTTTTACGAGTTAAGGTATATTTTAAAATTACCAAAAAATTGGTGGTAAATTCATAGTAATTGCATTCATATTAATTAATTGAGTGTAATTTGCAACCCTGGTTACATCACAGGAATAGGCGGGTTAATCCTTTTGTTTTTACCAAAAACGAGTTTCGATGTAGTTACTTCAATTTGTTTTTTCAATTCAAAATGTTGAAATCATTAAGTACTTACATACCAAATGCCTTCTGAGAGCCTTAACCACGTTTGCCGTTTTAATAGGTATCAGGGTCTCGACGCCCTGGACGTCTGCTGCCGACTGTTCGTCCGCAGTTCATTTCAAAACTACGGGACGCGAACCTGACTTCGGAGGATTCTCCAAATCTGGCAGCTGACAGAGATGCCTGAAAGCACTTTGCGGACATTAAATGCACTAACTAGGGAGCGGACATAGAATGATGATGATGACTTACCAAATGCTGAAATCATCAATGCTGTAAATAATATAACACACAACGGAATATTTATTATTCTTCGGAATTATTTGCAGCACACATTCGCATGTCTTTCTTCGTTTGTTACTGTTCTTAGACACTTTTTTCAACTAGCCATATTATGTGTAGCTCATGTCATTTAGATTTTTTGTTGTATTTTATTTAAATAAAATTAAAACAAAATTCAAAATAAAAATAAAAAAATTAAAAAATCTTAAACTAACATACAACCTACCCTACCTGACCTCTACGACTGAACTGTACAAAAAAACACACCAATTGACATAAACTACTTGACTAAAATTGAGACCTTAAAAATTGTGCACAAAATAACACTGGGAAACATACAAGATGACGACATAATATTAGTCAAAAATGCTGACATACACAAATATAACACCAGACTACAACAACACTATCATATTGAAAAAGCAAAGACAAACACAGGACAGTCAAAAATACTACATAATGGACTTAAATACTACAACGAATTACCTTACTAAAAATCGCCGTCTACTGTTGGACATGGGGGTGCTTCACGACATACCTAGTGGACGCCTTGATAGTTCGGCTCTTTTGTCGGAGTTATCATTAAATGTCCCCGGCTACCGCACCCGTCACACGTCGAGCTCTCTATTTCATCTGCCAGCAGTTCGTACGAACTATGCCCAAAACTCTCCACTTATACGTTTTGTTAGTGAATTTAATTTAAACTTTCCCCTTATTGATCCATTTGATTGTAAAAAAATAACATTTAAAATGCGCGTCTTAAAACATACTTTTTTGTCTTATACTTAGTTTCAATAATAAAGTCTTATTTTATCTTATCTTATTTTATTTTATTTTATTATATTTTATCTCTAAATCTTAATATTTTAAATATATTTATATTTTCGACA